>NC_041391.1:222290245-222350452 GCF_002162155.2 Triticum dicoccoides
GGGAGACCCGGCGGAGCCGTTTGCCGTCTTGGGCCTACCCGGGGGTCATCCCCCCATCAGTAGCCTCTGAGCCTCCAGGCAACTTGGAAAAATTGTGCGGAGGGTTTTAGCGGGCGTCGATGAAGCAGTAGATATCGATGACGGCCGGCCACATACCGCAGCCGGCGCGGCTTGCTTCCAGTGGGGGCGCGCGAGCGCACCCACTGGGTGTAGCCTCTGAGCCTCCGGGCGACGCGAAGAGTCGTTCGGAGGGTCTTGCTGTTGATGATGTGGACAGCGGCGATGGAAACACCGGTTGCGGCCGGCGTCGGTCCCGCAACCCGCGTGTAGCCTCCGAGTCTCCGGACGAGGAGGGGGTTCCCCTCAGCGATGATCTTGCAAAAGACAAAGTTACTCCGCGCATATATATATCAAATGTTTGCTTTCAGCATTGTAAGTTTTATGCGGAGGGTGCCGACTCGGTTTCGTCTGAGCCCCCTTCAGTCTTCTTCAAGTCCCCTCTGCTCTTTGGCTTTGCCTCTGGTTAGCTAGACAGCTCGGAGCCGGCTTCTAGCGGTTACGAAGAGTGGCCGCGGAGTGGAGCGTACAGTACTCGGACTACAGGAGCAGATTCGACCGAGTAGATACTCATAAAGGAAACAACCGGGTTGCCCAAGCCGTCTTCTCCCGGTCGTTTTTGCGTGGGGTGACCTCCTGCTTTTGCTCTCGCTTGCCGGACAGCCGCGTTGTGGTCTGTGGCTGAGAGTGGACCTTTGGTACCGTATGCGCTACTAAGCCGTCTGCGGGAACGAACATATCGGGCCAAGCGGCCAGCCTCCGAGTCGAGACTAGCTGGCGCCGGGGCGAACAGTAGTGCAACTGTAATAAAGACGGAGGTGGTCCCCAAGGGTTGTTCGGGGTTATCCATGTTTGCGCGTGGCGCGAAAGCATGCGGGTGAGGATTTCACATTGATTTTCGTGTAGACGAGGTGGAGATTGTCGATGACAGCCGACGCGGCTTGGCGCTAGCGCGCCGACACACCCATTAAGGGTAGCCTTCAAGCCTCCGAGTGCTCGGAGGGGGGGCCCAGCTAGTCGGGTCCGACCGAACGGGCGTCGAGGTGGACTGACGGCCCGGCTGACTCGCCAGCCGGGCAGTAGTCGGCAGGCGGTGACAGGTCTGACGGCCGGCAGGGCTATGACGCGAGGCAACACGCGTTTCTTTTCTTCCATCAGGCGGCATATTTTTTCTCAGACAGCTTGGGCACATCTTTTTTTCTTCCTTTCTTTTTATATATCTCCAGCCGGGTTCTTTTCTGCCCGGGCAGCTGGGCTGCATGGTGGCAGGCAGAGCCGGTAAGCGGCCGGGTCGCCGGGGAAGCCGGCGCGGGCAAAGCCGGCAGGCCAGGTGGCGGAGCCGGCCGAGGAGGCGGAGCCGGGTGGAGGAGTTGGCCGGGTCGCCGGGTTGGCGGGCGGAGCCGGGGATCGGGCGAGCCGGCGGCCAGGACACGGAGGGAGCGGGGGAGCCGGCCGGCGGATGGGTGCAGCGTTGGACGCGGCCGGGAGCAGGGCGGAGACGGCGGGAGAAGGGCGGCGGGCCAGGGCGCATGGCGGCGAGCCGGCTGTCCGGGTTGCTGGCGGAGCCGGTCGTCTGGGTTGCGGCGGAGCCGGCACCATCCGGGTTGGCGGGGAAGGCAGGCGGCGGAGCCGAGACCCGGCGGAAGCAGAGCTCCCGGCAACGGGCGGAGGCGGCCGGACGGGGCGTGGGTCGCGCCACAGACGACTCCGCGGGGCGGCCAAACGAGCGTGGCGACCCGGCAGGCGGGTCGAGAGGAGCCGGACCCGGCGCAGCAACGCGGGAGGAGCCGGACCTGGCGCAGCAGCGCGGGAGGAGCCGAACCCGGAGCTGTGGGCGGAGACGGCGGAGGAGGCAGTGAGCGCGGCGCTGGGCTTGGTAGGAGGAGCTGTACGGACGGCGCGCGGCCGCGATGGCCGGAGCGGCGCGGGAGGGAGCTCGGACGCGCGGGCGTGGATGGAGACGAGCAGCGAGCTGGGGCGGTAGGAGGATGGTAACGCCATGGACTGCAGCAGCACGGTGAGGCGGAGAGCGAGAAGGGCGCTCGAGGCCATGGCGTTGAGGTAGCCATGGCTGTGGTGGTGGAGCAGTGGTTGGTGTAGCAGCGTACGAGCAGCCGGGAGAGCAGCAGCCCGGAGACGAGGGAGGGAGGCCGAACGCGGCCGCGGAGACTCGGTAGGGCGGAGCACGGCGGCCGGAGATGCACGAGAGCGGGCAGCGTGGATGCGGTAGCAGCGCGGCGGAGGCCGGACGCAGGCCGGACGCGGCCGGCAGGTGCAGGAACCGGCGGCCGAGCGGAGCCGTGCATGGGCTGATGCGCGCATGCGCGGGTGGAGCGGAGGCAAGCGTTGCATGCGTGTGCAGGCGGAGAAGAGCGGAAGGCCTGGCCATTGTCTGACCAACGTCCGACCATTATCTGACTAATGTACAGACGCATTATTAACTTGCATCTGGTTAGGGTACGAGGAGTGTCTGACTTGCGTAAGTGTTTGGGTAGTGTATGGGCAATACATGGGGAAAGTCTGACTATAGTCTGGTCGTTATCTGGGTGGTGCATGGCCATTGCTTGGCTTGCATATGAGTGGAGAAGCAGCAACAAGCAGTTGCAGTTGCAGCATACGGCGGCAAAGAGAGCGATGCAGGCGGTGTTTAGGCCAACGGTGAGGACGCACCGGAGGCCGAGGAGGCTGGACACGGCGCACACGCGCGCGTGGACGGAGGTTGCACGGAGCAAGGGCCGGAGCGGCGAGCGCGCAGACCGAAGGCGGACGACGACGACGCGCCGGAGGCGGGCTGATGTCGAGCCCTCAACCCGCGCCGGAGCCGCGGTGGTGATGACGAAGAAGGCGATGCCGACGACGAGGGCGCGCCGCCTCGCGTGGTCGCTCCGTGGCGTGTTGATGTCGAGCTCCCGAGTGCTACCGGAGAGACGACGGCGACGCGGCGATGATGAAGAAAATGGTCCCGCCCGGACCGCGGTTCCGCGGCAGCTTGTCCCACGGTGGGCGCCAACTGTCGGGGTTATCTCGCGGGCGGGTTCGCGAGACGACAGATGCTACGAGGTGGCTTGGGGTGTGGGCAAGACTGCTCTGGAGATCAAGGGACGGGATTGGGCAAACAGCACGTGGTGATTTACCCAGGTTCGGAGCTTTCCGAAGAAATAATACTCCTACTCCTGCATGTCTGAATATATATGCAGTGTACATGTCTGGCAGTACAAAGTTACTCCTGGAGCTGTATTACAGAGGGCAGTAGAACGCCTTGTGCATATGTGGGTGTGTGGCGTGGTGGCCTGAGCATGTATATGTGTGGCCGAATGGATGGATGTATGGCTAGCTAGCTTGCTTGCTAGCTAGCTTGTGTGCGTGAGTGAGCATGTTTTGGATGGATGGATGGATGGATGTTAGACTTATATATGAGTGTGGGCTAACTTGTGAGGTAAGCTAGGTAGGCATGGGTGTGTGCTTGGGATGTAAGGTAGTGTAGCTTACATCCGAAGCTGTGTGTAGCTTGGTAGCTAGGCTAAGTTTTGTCCCTGGGGCATTTTATAAATCAATGCCCAGGGACAAAGTACACTGTACATGATGTCGCGTGTGACGAGTGAATAGTGTGTGCTTTATCAGCAATGGTGGCTACGGTATGACCGTCTTGTCTGTGTCGCGTCAGATGGGACGACATAGTTGACTTCAGGTAGCAGGCCGGCTGGAGCAGCCGGACAGGGACCCGGCCGGGCGGCCGGGTTGAGGAGTCCGGCTGGGTTGAGGGACTTGGCCGGGTCGAGCAACCAGGCCAAGTGCGACCCGGATTGAGGGGCGTTGCTGGCCCCGATGTTTTTGAAGCGCCGTTTGCTGTCTTGGGCCTACCGGGGGGTCATTCCCCCATCAAAGGTGTTGCCGGTCTAGCACTTGTGTCAACCAACTCCTACGACATAATTGATTCACCAAATAAAGGACTTGGAAGATGCTTCATGGCTAAAGGCCCAAAGGTATCACATCCCGAGTATGTTGATTTCAATAGTGATGAAGATGACTTGTTAGGTGATGATGATTTACTTGTTGACAACTCTAGTGATGAATACTATGATGAAACGTCAATTAATCATGCTAATCAACATAAAATGAATGACAATAATAAGGAGAAGATTGAGCTTCTAACTAAAGAACTAAACACTCTTAAGTTAGCTCATGAAACTATCTTAGAAGATCATCGAGAACTTTTAAGGACTCATGAGAAGTTACGCTTTGAAAAGCTCCACCTTGAGCAAGAGCATGAGTTCTTAAAGGCAATCAATGATGATCTTCGTAAGAAAAGTTCCTCTTACATTGCCAAGCGTTTACTTTTATCCACTTACATGCCTCAAGTCAAGTCTAGTAATAAGAACAAGAAAGATTCTTCCTCTAGTAATAACAATAATCATGTTAAATCCAATATTGTTGCTTCTAGTAGTTCTCTTGATTCCACTAATGATTCTCTTAGCCAAGTTATAATTGAGTAAGAAAATAGCTTATTGAAGGGAATCATAGAGAAAGGTGTTTACAAGGGCCTTGCCGGGAGTAAGCAATTTGAGGAAATTGTATGCAAGCAAGGAAGGCACTGGAAGAACCAATGTGTTGGTTTTGAACGAAAGTTCAATGCCAATGGAGTTGAGTGGGAAGAAGATCAATATCCCAAGATGAAGTTTGTTCCTCAACAAGAGAAGTATGATCCTACTTCCTTCAAAGGGACACAAGCTCAAGATGATTTTCCACCACAAGACCACAAGCAAAAAGGCAAGGATAAGCTTCAAGAGGAGATTGTTGCATTTGAAGAAGCTCCTAAGGCCTTGGTCAAGTGGGTTCCCAAGACTACATCAAGTTCTACTTCATCAAGTACGACTACAACTCCAAGGACTAGAGAGTTCTTGAGGGTGACTCCGCCAACATATTTCACTCATATCATTTTGGCAAGAACGAGTGCAATCAACTTCCACATCTTGCACTAATTCAAGGAGTCACAAACCCTCTTGTTGGTAAGAAAATGGACAAGGTAACCTAATGCTTTCATAGACATCATCTTGTGTGTGCATCACTCTATGTATATGGATATCCTTGTTTGTTCCTTGTGGGACTAACCCGTGTAGGTATTGAAAGTGCAACTCACTCCAAAGGATTGCTCCAAATGATCTACATCAACATTGAGCATCCACATCTTCAACACCTACATGAAGTCATCATCGACAAAGCCCAAGGTTAGTTCATCCCTCTTAGGGGGGATCTCACATCTAGGGGATCTTTATTCTAAGAATTGAGTCAAAGCAACTCTAATGGTGTGAACACAACAATGCTTTATGTAAAAGTGGTAACCCCACTTGAGGTTAAACGATGAGTATGACCGATGATCAAATGTTCTCATTTGACTCCTTAGTCAATATACTCATATATAGATGACCTAGTCATTGCCAATTGCTTGATAGATGCTAAAAATTGGTTGTGCATGCTTTGCCACATATTTCATTTGCCATTTTATTGTGTGAGCATGTTGGTTGCATATTTTACTCATTCGAGGACATCCACCTGTTGTTTTGATTGTTTGGTTTCTTTTTCTTTTGCCAAGTGGATGGACAAGAATGCCTAAGAACCCTCTCTAGCTATCTATGCTTTTCTTGTCCCAAACTCTATTCATGCTACATCACAAAGTTTGATCAAGTCAGATTCGAACCACTCTGTGTGAGGAGCACTCGGAGTCCCCGATTCGTCATAGACTTAAACTTCCACAACTTCTTTGTGCATTTTGGTCTGACCGATTCCTTCATTCCGGTCATACCAAGATCACTAAGTCGATCTAGGTTTTCAATATCAGTGCAACCGATTTGAACTTTTCGGTCACACCGAATTGCTGTAACTGCTTGCAGTTATGCATCTCGGTGCCATCGAGTTGTTCCACTCGGTCACACCGACAGGGTCAGGCTATATATACCCACGGGCCAAAATTTGGAAATTTCTCCTAACTCTTTCGCCCGCGCTCAGCCTGCTCTGCCTCCCTGGGTCTCCGGATCGTCCTCCTCGTCGCCAGCTGCCTCCCGCCGCTGGTCTCCGTCGCCGTCAACGGAAATTGTCTCCGCCGTTGCCGCCGTAGCAAGTCCATCGCCGAACTAGGGTATGGACTTGATCATTGTGCTAATCCCACTCCGAATTCCTAGCACATTGTTTTGCCATGTATCTTGCCAGATCATCTTATCCAGCGAAAACACTCCGTAGATTAGTTGTGAATTGAAAATTTTGGGTTAGGTTTCCGCAGAAACCATCTCAGACCAACCGAGTTGTAGAACTCGGTTCCACCAATTTAGCTAAGGCCATTGCACATGTGATTCTCGGTCTGACCGAGAATTGCAAATCGGTATGACCGAGTTCATGACTTTGTGAAACCCTAGCAGTCTCGGTGCCACCGAACTGTGACTCGGTCTGACCGAGTTCACTAGTTTAGGTTCCAAAAGCTACTTCGGTATCACCGAGTTCACAAATCGGTAGATCCAAAATGCTTTCTGTGGAAAACTAAAACTAATTTTTTGACTCATTCTTTTGCAAAAATCTCTGTACTTTGTGATGCTCGTCCTATCTATCTCATCTATATCTATTCACAGCGTTTGTTGTCAGTGTTTGCAACATGTCTGATAGTCAGAACAAGTCTGAGGAGTAGGTTCAGATGAGTGAGGGCACTAGTCCCTCTAGCAGCTATGATGATGGAAGCAGGAGCACACCCAGCAACTTGCCCAAGGCAGCCACCAGGGCCAGAAAGAAGAAAACCTCAGAGTCTGAGGATGAAGACTATGTGGTTGTTCAGGATGAGGCCACTTCCAAGAAGATGGTGCTCAAGAAGGAGTATGGCACAACTGCTGCCACTAAGCCTGGTATGAAGACCAAAGCACCTGCCAAAAGAATTCCCATGTCTAAAGCCAGAGCCTCCACTCAAGTATCTTTGGAATCTGAACCCAAAGAGGCTGCTGCAGAAGGGAAGAAGAGGAAGGAAAGGGTCAAGAAGACCATGGCCAGGGTTGTTGGAAATCCTTCCATGATGGAAGAAGAAGAGGAAGAGGTTGTTGTACCAGCACCCAAAGCTCAAAAGATTATGGGTGATGCCATCAGATCAGGGGCTGCTTCATCAAAGCCCAAAGAAGCTCCTAAGGTAGCTGCTCCAAAGCCCAAATCTGCACCCAAGAGGAATACAAGAAACATTCCTGCTGGAGAGAAGAACAAGGCCCCAGTGCCTGAAACTTCCGTTGAAGAAGAAGATGATGAGGAACATGTCTTGAGAAAGTTGAAGCCCAAAATTCCATATCACAATGATGTTCATCCTGTAGCGGAGGATATGAAGCTGAGGAAGGATGCAGGTCTCAGAAAGTGGAGATTGACTGATCCCTATGCAGTCAGGAGGAGAACTGGTGTGGACTACAGGTTCCATACAAAGGAACAGGAGGACTTCTATGAGACAGTGCTGCTTGACAAGAAGCCAATAGTCTATGATATGAGATGGGTGGACTGGGAGTACATCAGGAAGAATGAAGAGCATTATCCAGGAGTGTATGACAGTTTCAATGCTTGTGGAGTGGATGACTTTGTTGGGCAGCAGCTCACAAAGTGGAATGATGAGCTTATTATGCAGTTCTACTCCACAGCTCACTTCTACCCAGATGGAAGGATTGTCTGGATGTCTGAAGGTACTAGGTACCAATCATCAGTTGAAGAATGGGAAAAATTGATCAATGCACCTAAGGAGAATGAGGATGACTTGGATGTCTATGCCAAGAAGAAGAAGGATCACAACTCCATGGCACATATGTACAGAGAGATCCCAGATGTTGTTGTAGAGACACACAAGTTTGGATCAGTACATTACCTTCTGTCAGGATTGCCAACAATCAACTGGATCCTCAGGCACACTACTTTGCCTAAGTCAGGTGATCACAAGATGATCAGAGGCCATGCTATCAACCTACTTCACATATTTGATGGGCCAAAAGTTCAAGGTCATGAGCCTCATAGTGGAAACTATCAAGAGAACAGCTGCTGACCAAAAGAGAAGTTGTGGGTATGCCACACAGATCCAGGAGCTAATCAACTCCAAGATGGGCACTGGCACATACCTCTTAGACAAGGAACACATGCCCATCTATCTAGATTTTGAGGACAACACAGTAGTTATGGATGAAAATGAACCATCTTCTGTGCAAGCTTAAGCAAAGAAGGAGAAGGCAAGGACTGAAAAGGCTGCAAAGATGCCAACCATTGATGAGGCATCTCAGTACTTCTTGAAGAGCAAGCAGGATCAGCTTGGCTACTTGATTGCCTCCACTCTGAGGATTGAGAAGGGATTGGCCACCCTGACTCAAAACCAGGAGAGCCTGGAGAGGATCATGGAGCAGAAGTTCTATGACTTGGATGTGAAGGTCACTAAGATACAGTCAGTTGTTGAGCAACTTCAGGATGACATGCAGGAGAGGAAGGGCAAGACTACTACTGATGCTTTCGCTAGAGTGCCCAGGAGTCAGAGATCAGCTGCAGTGCCAGTTCCAGACACCAAAGCAACTTCATCTGCACCAGCTACAGCTTCTGTGCAACCAGCTCCAGCACCTACTCCACCAGCTCCATCTACATCAACAGAAGTCTTCGCCCAAGGAGCCATCTCTACACCACCACCTGAATACCAAGCCTGAGAGTCGATTTAGTACTATGCATTATCTATAAACTTTTTGGTAACTTGTTGCCAAAGGGGGAGAAAAATGTATAGATCATAGGCTTTGAGAGAGAGTGTTGCTTTTGGTCTCTCTTGTTTTGGTGGTTGAACTTTATTTGCTTTTGTGAGATACTTGGTTGATCATGTGTTTGATCATATGCTACATTAATGCTTGTTGGATGACATTATCCTTTTATCTCTATATGATCATTCACTTTGCTTGGTGATGAGTGCATGTATTTAATTATTATCATTTTGAGCGCTCCACCAAGATTTATGTGACATGAAAGAGTGACTCATGATCCTAACTCATTGTGCATTTGCAGTCCAAAGCAAATCTTAAACTATGCACACATTTAGGGGGAGCTCTTACATTTCACATACTTCT
Source organism: Triticum dicoccoides (assembly GCF_002162155.2). Classification (NCBI taxonomy): domain Eukaryota; kingdom Viridiplantae; phylum Streptophyta; class Magnoliopsida; order Poales; family Poaceae; genus Triticum; species Triticum dicoccoides. The sequence goes on from NC_041391.1 coordinate 222,299,398, forward strand.
CAAAGCCGAGAAGGCGGCCGAAGACAAGGACGCCGAGCTGAAGGCGGCCCTTGCCAAGGCGGCCACTCTAGAGAAGGCGCTCGAGGAGCGCGACCGCACCATGGGGCGGGAGCGGCGTGGTACGTTGCTTGAGGCGCAGCACCTGGAAGAGTCGTTTTCCAGTAAGTGCTGCCCCTTGTAGCTTGCCGAGTCGGGACTCGGTTTTTCTTCCTTGTTGTTCTTCTAACTTGCTTCTTTCTTTGCGGCAGGGGCCTTCCCGGAGACGCAGCGGCTGGCGGAGGAAGCCGTCCGCTATCAGCGTGACCCAACCGGTGTTGTTGGGTCTGGGACGGATCCGCGGACAGCCTGGACCTTCCCGGAGATCATCGCGCTGCTGAGGCCCGCCTGCGGGTCCTGGGGACGCAGATGGAGCGGATGTCCCGGGCCGGTACCACGATGACGACGGCCCTTTGGTCAGGTGCCGCCGTGCCGAGCAGCTTCACGCGCCTGGTGTGCTGGCTGGAGGCGGGTCCGGACCGTCTTGGCGAGTGGCGCGTCTCCGCCGCTCGTGCCGGTGCTGAGATGGCGCTCCGGTTTGCGCTGTCTTGGCATCCGGATCTTCAGTTGGACGCGTTGATTGGCCAGCGGGCCGGCTCGGGGCAGTTGCTGCAGGAACAGGCCGGCCGGATCGCCTCCCGGGCCAGCTACATCGCCGAGTTCACCTTCCACGACGAGTTCCATCCGGAGCGGACAGAGGACGGCATGGTCGTGGATGGCGACGACTACGGCTTGCTTCTTCATGTCCCGGAGGGGAGCTCGGAGGAGACAGGCGTCTACGGCGACACGGATGCTGAGAAGGACACCGGTGTCTCGCCGGACCCGGAGGCCGCCAGGGGAGAGCCGTCGACATTGCGACGCGGCGCTGGAGATGCGTGAGACACTTTATGCAGAATCTGTTAAGTAGCAGGTCCACCCACCCACTGGGGGTTATTTAGGGTGTAATGAACTCGGGCCGTGGGCCTTGTTAAATATTTATGTGTAAATGTAGTGAGTGTTTTTGCTTTTTCCTTCTGTTTTTTGAACCGCTTTCATGTGTTTCTCCCTTCTCAAACCTCCCCCCCCCCCTGCGAGTCAGACGGCCGAGGCTCCAGTCCGAGACAACGAGTTCGGTTCTTCAAGAGGAGCATGCAGGAGTTGGGTTTTTCAAAACGTTGAGCGCGAGCGAAACACCCACTGGGCCGGCTGGCGACAATCCGGCAAAACCGGCTGGCGAGCAGCCGGTCGTGCAGCTGTCTATTTGGTGAGCGGCGGGTCGGGTTGATCGACCCGGCGGCCTTTGACTTAGTGTATGAAACGTATAGGAGCTTTGGCCCGTTGTGCTTACCAGCCGACAGCCAAAGCTGGATCTGTGGCTTTTAGGGCGAAGTGAGGGACCGCGGCATCCTGACTTTTTTCAAAAATCACCAAGTAAGGCGGCGAGGTGGCTATCGAGCCGGCCAGCCCCCGAGCCCCCGGGTCGAGCGAATCGGACTGGTGCCCGGGTTCAGTGGTATAGTGATGCAGAAAAAATAAGGACGCAATAAATTGGTCAGCAAAGGGTAGCCCCCCGAGTCTCGTTCGGGGACCCCATAGTTTCATGCGTTTACAAAAGGCGACGATACATACACTCATGCGGCTAACTGTAAAATGGGCGGAGGAGTTCCGCGTTCCACGGCCGTGTCGTTTCTTCACCGGCGGTGTCCTTCTTGCGCTTCTTTGACTTGCGTGCATCGATGAGGTAGTAGGCGTTGCGATCGCGCAAGGCCCTGCTCACGATGAATGGGCCCTCCCATGGAGGGGACAGCTTGTGCTGGCCTGCTTGCTCTTGGACGAGGCGGAGGACGAGGTTGCCCTCGCGGAATGCGAGGGGCTTGATCTTCTTGCTATGGTAGTGCCTCAGACCTTGCTGGTAGACGGCCGAGCGACTGAGCGCCAGGAGACGTGCTTCTTCGAGCAGGTCGAGGCCGTCTTCGCGAGCTTCTCTGGTTTCGGCTTCGGTGTACATCGTGACGCGCGGCGAGTTGAACTCGACGTCGGTCGGGATGATGGCTTCGGCTCCGTAGACGAGGAAGAACGGGGTGAACCCGGTCGACCGATTCGGTGTGGTGCGGAGACTCCAGAGAACGGCCGGCAACTTGTCAAGCCAGCTGCCGGGTGAGCGGATGAGTGGCTCGACGAGTCGCGGCTTGATGCCGAACAGGATGAGTCCGTTGGCCCACTCGACCTGCCCGTTGGACTGCGGATGCGCAACGGAGGCCAGGTCGAGGTGGATGCCGGAGACGGAGCAGTATTGCTCGAGCGCGCCCCTGGCGAAGTTGGTGTCGTTGTCGGTGATGATGCTGTTCGGCATGCCGTAGCACACCGCTATGTCCTTGACGAACCGGACGACTGTTGGCCCGTCCAGTTTCTTGATTGCTCTTGCCTCGATCCATTTGGTGAATTTGTCTACTGCCACCAGCAAGTGCGTCATGCCGCATCGAGCAGTTTTGAAGGGTCCCACCATGTCAAGTCCCCAAACCGCGAAGGGCTAGGCGATCGGTATGGTGCTGAGTGCTGACGCCGGCTGGTGGCTGCGTTTGCTGAAGCATTGACACCCTTCACATTTGAGAACGAGCGACTCGGCGTCTTCGAGGGCAGTGGGCCAATAGAAACTGTGGCGGAACGCCTTGGCCACCAGGGATCGTGATGCGGCGTGGTGCCTGCACTCGCCCTGGTGAATGTCGAGGAGGATGTCGATGCCGCGATCCTACTCGACGCAGCGCTGGAACATGCTGGTAGAGCTGTGCTTGACGAGCTTGTTGTTGATGATGCTATAGGCGGATGCCCTGTGCTGAACTTGCCGAGCTTCGGTCTCATCCATGGGGAGAACCCTGTTCTCCAGAAATTCTGATATTGGGATGGCCCAGGATGGAGCTGCTACCATGGCAAAGACGGCCACCAGGGTGGTTTCGAGTCGGCAGCCCCCGAGCCGGGTTGAGAAGCCCCCGGGTCGGAGTTGGTAACGGTTGGGTCCGGGTTGATGGTGGCCGGGTTGAGCTGAGCAGTCCCCGGGCCGGGTTCAGCAGCCCCAGGGCCGGGTGGAAGAGCGGCCGGATCGTCTGGAACGTGAATGGACTCGGAGTCCGGTGATGGCTTGACGGACGTCTTGCGCAGGTGCTCGAGGGAGACGCCGGATGGGATGGCTTGTCGTGACGAGGCGATCTTGGCGAGCGTGTCGGCTGCTTTGTTCTCCGCGCGCGGGACATGGAGGAACTCGCAGCCCTCGAAGGATCCGGACAGCTTCTGGACGAGGAACCGGTAGCTTGCCATGTTTGAGTCGCGAGCATCCCACTTGCCGGAGCACTGCTGCACCGCCAGGTCCGAGTCGCCGTAGTACAGGATGCACCGGATGCCGAGTTCCTTGGCAAGCCGGAGGCCGTGCACAAGGGCTTCATACTCGGCGACATTGTTGGAGGCGGCAAAGTGGATCTGGAGCGCGTAGCGGAGCCAGTCGCCCTTCAGGGACGACAGTACGATGCCGGCCCCTAAGCCGAGTCGCATCCTTGACCCGTCAAAGTGCATGCGCCAATGCATCGAGTCGGGAGGTGGCGGCAGGGCCTGAGACTTGATCGTGGTGCGGGGCTCGTAGAGGATGGTGTGGCCGGCTAGCTGGATCGCCCACTTGGTGACCCGGCCGAAGGCTTCCCGGCACCCGATGATTTCTCCAATAGGCGCCGTGCTGATGACGGTGATGACGTGCTCTTGGAAGTATTGCTTCAGCTTCTTGGCGGTGAGGTACACGCTGTAACACATCTTCTGGTAATGCGGGTAGTTCTGCTTGGAGATGGAGAGCACCTCGCTTAGGTAGTAGACTGGGCGCTGGACGGCTTGAATCTTGCCCTTCTCTGGTCGCTTGACCACCAGCATCATGCTGACCGCCCGCGAGGTCACGGCTATGTAGAGCAACAGCAGCTCCTTGTCGGTCGGTGCGTCTAGAACTGGCGCGGTGGAGAGCATGCGCTTGAGGTCTTGGAAGGCCTCGTCTGCCTTGTCGTTCCATTCGAACGGACGTGTCTTCTTCATCAGCTGGTATAGGGGGAGCGCCCTCTCGCCCAGCCGGCTTAGAAACCGGCTGACCGAGGCCAAGCACCCGGTGAACTTCTGGACGTCGCGCAACCTAGCCGGCTTGCGCATGCGCTCAATGGCCTTGATCTTCTCCGGGTTCGCCTCAATGCCGCGTTCCGAGACGAGGAAGCCGAGTAGCTCTCTGGCCGGGACGCCGAAAACGCATTTTTCCGGGTTGAGCTTGACCTTGTATTCGCGGAGGTTGGCGAATGTTTCCTTCAAATCTTCGAGGAGCGTGAGGTGTTGCTTGGTCTTCACCACGATGCCGTCCACGTACACGTGGATGTTGCGGCCGAGTTGCGGCAGCAGGCATTTCTGCATGCACGTTGGAAGGTGGCGCCAGCATTCTTCAAGCCGAACGACATGGTGATGTAGCAGTACGCCCCAAAGGGCATGATGAAGGACGTCTTCAGGGCATTGGCCGGGTCCGGCTTGATCTAGTGGTAGCCGGAGTAAGCGTCCAGGAAGGACAGGAGCTCGCACCCGGCGGTCGAGTCGATGACTTGGTCGATCCGTGGGAGAGCGAACAGATCCTTGGGACAGGCCTTGTTGAGGCTGGTGTAGTCAATACACATCCGCCAGGTCTTGTTCTTCTTCAAGACGAGGACTGGGTTGGCCAACCACTTAGGGTGAAACACTTCCATTATGAAGCCGGCCGCCAAAAGCTTGGCGACCTCTTCACCAATGGTTCTTCTCTTCTCTTCGGAAAATCGTTGTAGGGGTTGACGGACAGGCTTGTCGTCCTTACGGACGTGAAGTTTGTGCTCGACGTACTTCCTCGGGATACCCGGCGTGTCCTTGGGAGTCCATGCAAAGATATCCCGATTCTCATGAAGGAAGTCGACGAGCTCGCCTTCCTATTTGCTGTCGAGGCGGGCGCCTACGACAACGTACTTGCTGCAGCTAGGGTCTTCTGGGTTGAGCTTCACTTTCTTGGTCTCCTTGGAGGGCTTGAAGGCAGCCTCGTCGGCCGGGTCCGTGGTCGGGATCGACGCGGCGGAGGCCTCGCCTACCATGGCGACGAGCCGATCGAGCTGGTGCCGCTCCTCGGCAATGACCAGCGACTCGGCCAACTTGCCGCCGTCTGGGGTGCACTCCAGGGACTTGCGGTAATCGCCGGTGATCGTGATCAGGCCCTTGGGACCGAGCATCTTCATCTTCAGGTATGCGTAGTGGGGAACCGCCATGAACTTGGCGAGCGCGGGCCGGCCCAGCAGCGCGTGATACGCGCTTGACAGGTCCACCACTTCGAACCAGATCGGCTCGCGCCGGAAGTGGCTGTTGTCGCTGAACAGGAGATCGAACCGGATTCGGCCAATGGGAGAGCAGGAGAGGCCGGGCACGATGCCGTGGAAGATCGTCCGAGTTGGCTCCAGGTCCTCAGCCTTGAGGCCGAGCTTAGTCATTGTGTCGCGGTAGAGGATGTTGATGCTGCTGCCGCCGTCGATGAGGACTCGGGAGAACTTGCATGTGAGCCGCGTGATGATGGTGGGGTTGAGGACGAGGGCATATCCACCTGGACTCGGCATGATCGCCGGGTGATCCTCCCGGGTCCATGTGATCGGCCGTTCCGACCAATGCATGAACTCTGGCTTGGCCGGGGCGACGGTGTTCACCTCTTGCCAAAGAAGGCGCTCGATGCGCTTGTCGTTGCCGAGGCTGGTGAAGATGATGTAGGCCGCGTTCTGGTCCAGGTAGGCGTAGTTCCGGATCGCACCGCCCGTGGGAGGCGGTGGTGGAGGCGGAGGCGGCTGCCCTGCGCCTGGGGCTGGAGCCGGAGCCGGAGGAGGCAGGACGTCTCCCCTCATGATGCGCTTGGTGATGGCGCACTGCCGAAGCGTTTGCGTGGAGGGTCTTGTGCCGCTTTGGTGCTTGCATGGGGCGTCGAGCATCTCTTCGAAACTAATGGTGGGTTGCCACGCCATCTTGCCGGTCTGCCGGCGCTTTGCCACCAGGTCCGCCGCGGGCTCGGCGGCTGCGACGAGCCAGTTGTCGTGATGCTGCGCCAGCTGCTCGGCCTTGCGCTTGTTGTTCTGGTGATGCTGCTGCCGGCTGCTTTCACCGGCCTGCTTCGGGGGAGGAACCGGCTTCGCCTTGCCGGCCTCATCCAGTGCCACATGGATCTTCATGGCGGAGTCGGCGTTGGCATACTTGTCCGCCGTCACCATGAGCGCGGCCATGGTGGCCGGCTCGGAGTGCAAGAGCTTGTGCTTGAGGAGGGTGCCGTCTCGGCACCCGCTGATGAAGTACTGGATCGCCTAGACTTCATGGATGCCCTCGCAGCTGTTTCGGGGCTCGGTCCAGCGTGCGAGGTACTCGCGACCCATCTCCGTCGTCCCCTGCACGCACATGGCGAGCTGGCTGGGGCGGCCGGGTCGCTTGTAGATCCCCGTGAAGTTGCGGACAAAGACCTCCTCGAAGTCGACCCACGCATTGATGATGCCCATTGGCAGACTATTCAACCACGTGCGGGCCGACCCCTGGAGCATGAGCGGTGCGTAGCGCACGGCGAGACGATGATTGGCACCGGTGACGCCAATGGCCGTGGTGTAGTCGGTGAGCCAGTTTTCTGGCTTCACTGTCCTGTTGTACTTGGGGGTGTCACGGAGAAGCATGAACCCCTTGGGGAAGGGCTCCTCCTGGATGCGTGGGCCGAAGCACGCCGGCCCGATAGCGCCGCTCTCCTCCACCTCCAGGGAGCGAGCGAGTTGATCGAGGCGGTGGCGCGCATCGGCGTCGTCGATGGCGTGCGGGCCGAGTTGGCTGGCGGCCAGGCCCCGAGGGGCCGGGTCGGTTGGAGCCGGACGTCGGCCAGGCTGGCCGGGTCCGCGCTGAGTCTCCAGGGCGGGCTCATTGCCCAGGACGTCGGCGGCTGTGGCGGCCGGGTTGCGTCGAGTTCGGTTTTGGCCGGAGTGTGCCTCGTCGGGCATCGAGGAAGCTGTGTGTAGAAGTTCGCTAGATCCGCCAAGGCAGGCGGAACCGGACCCCGCCGGCTTGGCGAGCTGGTGCAGGCGATCCTGCTGGGTGTTGGCGGCGTGGAGGAGCTCGCGCATCCGCCCGATGCACTCTTTCAGCTCCTAACCCGTGAGCTGGTCGAGGCCGACCGCGGCTGCCTCCGTAGCGCGCATGTTCTTCACTGGGGTGTCGCAGACGGTTCGGACGGCGCCGAGGGCCCGGCCGATCGCTCCTTCGTGGGTGCGTATATCAGCGACCCGGCTTGGCTCGGCCGCAGCGGGCGTGAGTCCGTGAGCAGCATCGTGCTCCAACTGAGCGGCCTCTAGGAGAGTGGCGGCGAGCGTCTCGGATAGGTCTAGCATCTGTTGGCGCCTTTCTTCGAGCTGAGATCGGGCCTCGGCGATGTTGGTGGCGTCGATGTCGGTGCCGATGGGGATGCGGAGGCTCTGCATCGCGGCGCGTAGCGGATTGGACGGCTCGGTCCGTTCCGCGGCAGCCCTGGCTTCTGCGGCCTTCCTCATCTTGCTCGACGAGGAGGAGGCGCCGTCGCCGGTGATGTAAACCTCCACATGGACGTCCATCGCCCCAGAAGCAATGCCACCGCCGAGGGAGAGCGGCGAGTCAGAGTAGCTGAGCACCTCGCTGGGGTACTCGTCGGCCACGAACGCATCGGAGATGCACAGCGCAGCGAAGGAGGCGGCAAGCGCGCCGACGACGTCGTCCGCCAATGCGACGGACTCGTCGGTGTAGGAGACGGGCCCCGTCTGAAGCATGCTCCCTGCCAGCTCCTCGAGCTGCCCCATGGTGGGCGCCAACTGTCATGGTGGGCGCACGGCAGATGCCAAGGGATGGCTAAAGAGAGGAGGATGCTCGAGGGCACTGGTGGGCTCCAGAGGCGAGGTTGGCATGAGCGGGCGCGGGACGCCGGACATACCCAGGTTCGGGGCTCTCCGGAGAGATAATATCCCTAGTCCTGCCGAGTGTAGTTGGATGACCGATAGTACAATGTCGCTCCTGGAGCTGTATGGAGGAGGAAGGAAGCTGGCCAAGGCTTGGGCTGCTCCTTCTCCCCGGTGTTGCTATTGGGTGGCTAGTCCTATGCTCGCTGGCTCTGTCTATTTCTCACAGGTAGCTTTGCATTACATCCTCTCCCATATCTCTTTTTCCTGGGGGGGTTTTATAGACCAACCCACCCAGGGTTACAATGGTAATATGCCGGGTCGGTGGGTCCGTATTGTTGGTGTCCGGGACGCCGGGCTGGGTCTCGCTTGAGGGCTTGTGGTTCACCGGGTTCCCCTAGGTGCGGGCCCCGCATGCCTAGGGGAACTGTGCACCGTCTTGTCGATCGTCAGGGCGTGGCCGAGTCGAGTCATGTACAGTGCTCTCCGTCAGGCCGCCGCTTGATGTCGTCAGCAGTGAGGGCAGGAGCACTGTTGCCATGCCAGCCTTGGTCAGCGGGTAGGTGTGGGGCACTGTTGCCATGCTCCGGCTGACCACAGGCATGGGTGGAAACACTGTTGTCTTGGTCATCGGTGGTTGAGGTCTCGTCCCATCGTACGGCCTGGATGGGACGGGGGCTGACCCGTGGCTGGGTTGCCGTGGACGCCACGAGTGGGGCTGGCTTGCTGGGGAAGCCTTGGTTGCAACGGGTCGAGTTGTCTTGCGCCAGTTGCTGAGGCCGGGTCGACGTACCTTGCCGGGTCGGAGAGTTTGTCCGGGTCACGGGCCCTGCCGGGTCGAGCGACCCGGCCAGGCGCGTGCCGGTTTGCGGGGCAATGCGGGCCCTGCTTTTTTTTGAAAAGGGATCCGGGTTCCGTTGCCTGCCCGGGGTTCACCCCCCCGACAATTATCATAATCAAATTCCTTGAAATCCGAGATAGTGGGTTCAATGCTATTTAAAGTCATGACCTCTCCAATCCCACTTTTACCAAATTTAGCATCAAGATCTAAAAACTCCGAATTATTGGGACGCCTTCTAACTAAAGTTGACTCATCTCCAGTCCCATTATTATTAAGATTCATACTGTAAAACAAAGATCTAACATGATACACATTAATAACTTTAAGATCTTCATCATTATTTTCACGGAAACTAGAAGAACACGCCTTTACAAAGCAATCTTTCTTAGCACGCAATCTAGCGGTTCTTTCCTTGCACCCATCAATGGAAATTCTCATGGCTTTGAGAGACTCATTGATATCATGCTTAGGAGGAGTAGATCTAAGTTTAAGAGAATCAACATCAAGCGAAAGTCTATAAATGTTCCTAGCCAAATCATTAACTTTGAGCAATTTTTCTTCAAGCAAAGCATTAAAATTCTTTTGAGAGATCATAAATTCTTTCACACTATTCTCAAAATCAAAGGGCAACTTATTAAAATTACCATAAGAATTATTGTAGGAATTTCCATAATTATTAGACGAATTACTAGGGAACGGTCTAGGATTAAAGTTTCCTCTATAAGCATTGTTTCCAAAACTAATCTTACCAACAAAATTCACATCCATAGATTCATTATTATTCTCAATCAAAGTAGATAAAGGCATATCATTGGGATCAAGAGAAGTATTCTTAGTAGCAAACAACTTCATAAGTTTATCCATCTTTCCACTCAAAACATTAATTTCTTCTATAGCATGCACTTTTTTACTAGTAGATCTTTCGATGTGCCATTGAGAATAATTAGCCATAATATTATCAAGAAGTTTTGTAGCATATCCTAAAGTGATTTCCATAAACGTGCCTCCCACGGCCAAATCTAAAAGATTTCTAGAAGCAAAATTCAATCCGGCATAGAAATTTTGTATGATCATCCATAAATTCAAACCATGAGTAGGGCAATTTCGAATCATCAATTTCATTCTTTCCCAAGATTGGGCAACATGCTCATGATCAAGTTGTTTAAAATTCATAATATCGTTCCTAAGAGTGATAATCTTAGCGGGTGGAAAATACTTAGAGATAAAAGCATCTTTGCACTTGTTCCAAGAGTCAATACTATTTTTAGCCAAAGATGAAAACCAAACTTTAGCACGATCTCTAAGTGAAAATGGAAATAACTTCAATTTAACAATATCATTATCCGTATCTTTCTTCTTTTGCATATCAAACAAATCAAGAAAGTTGTTTAGATGGGTAGCGGCATCTTCACTAGGAAGGCCGGCGAATTGATCTTTCATAACAATATTCAGCAAAGCAGTATTGATTTCACAAGACTCAACATCATTAAGAGGAGCAATCGGAGTACTAAGGAAATCATTATTATTGGTATTCGAGAAATCACACAATTTGGTATTATCTTGCGCCATGGCAAAAAGTAATCCAACACACAAGCAAACAGAAAAAGGCAAGCGAAAAAGAGAGGATAAGATTGGGAAAGAGAGGGTGAATAAAATGGCAAGGGTGAAGTGGGGGAGAGGAAAACGAGAGGCAAATGGCAAATAATGTAAATGCGAGGGAGATGAGTTTGTGATGGGTACTTGGTATGTCTTGACTTGAGCAAAGACCTCCCCGGCAACGGCGCCAGAAATCCTTCTTGATACGTCTTGAGCTTGCGTTGGTTTTCCTTGAAGAGGAAAGGGTGATGCAGCAATAGTAGCGTAAGTATTTCCCTTAGTTTTTGAGAACCAAGGTATCAATCTAGTAGGAGGCTCCTCGGAAGTCCCACACACCTACACAAACAAACAAAGAACTCGCAACCAACGCAACAAAGGAGTTGTCAATCCCTTCACGGCCACTTGTGAAAGTGAGATCTGATAGAGATAGTATAATAAGATAGATATATTTTTGGTATTTTATAATATAGATTGGAAAATTAAAGATACAAATAAAAGTAGATTGAAAGCTTATATGATAAAAGATAGACCCGAGGGGCCATAGGTTTCACTAGTGGCTTCTCTCAAGATAGCATAAGTATTACAATGGGTGAACAAATTACTGTCGAGCAATTGATAGAAAAGCGAATAATTATGAGATTATCTAGGCATGATCATGTATATAGGCATCACGTCCGCGACAAGTAGACCGACTCCTGCCTGCATCTACTACTATTACTCCACACATCGACCGCTTCCAGCATGCATCTAGAGTATTAAGTTCATAAGAACAGAGTAACGCATTAAGAAAGATGACATGATGTAGAGGGATAAACGCATGCAATATGATATAAATCCCATCTTTTTATCCTCGATGGCAACAATACAATACGTGCCTTGCAACCCCTGCTGTCACTGGGTAAGGACACCGCAAGATTGAACCCAAAGCTAATCACTTCTCCCATGGCAAGAAAGATCAATCTAGTAGGCCAAACCAAACTGATAATTCAAAGAGACTTGCAAAGATAACTCAATCATACATAAAAGAATTCAGAGGAGATTCAAATATTTCTCATAGATAAACTTGATCATAAACCCACAATTCATCGGATCTCGACAAACACACCGCAAAAAGAGTTACATCGAATAGATATCCACAAGAGAGGGGGAGAACATGCTATTGAGATCCAAAAAGAGAAAAGAAGCCAACTAGCTAATAACTATGGACCCGAAGGTCTATGGTAAACTACTCACAACTCATCGGAGGGGCTATGGTGTTGATGTAGAAGCCCTCCATGGTCGATTCCCCCTCCGGCGGAGCTCCGGCGAAGGCTCCAAGATGGGACCTCATGGATACAAAAGGTTACGACGGTGGAAACTATTTTCGTTGGCTCCCTAGTTGTTTTCGGGGTACGTGGGTATATATAGGAGGAAGTAGGTCAGTGGCCGCCCGAGGGGCCCACGAGACAGGGGGCGCACCCTGTAGGGGTGGGCGCGCCCCCACCCTCGTGGCCGCCTCGGCTGCTTCTTGGCTTACACTCCAAGTCCTCTGGATCACGTTCGTTCCAAAAATCACGCTCCCGAAGGTTTCATTCCATTTGGACTCCGTTTGATATTCCTTTTCTTTGAAATACTGAAATAGGCAAAAAAATTAGCAATACGGGTTGGGCCTCCGGTTAGTAGGTTAGTCCAAAAAATGATATAAATGTGTAAAATAAAGCCCATAAACATCCAAAAGGGGTAATATAATAGCATGGAACAATCAAAAATTATAGATACGTTGGAGACATATCAGGCGTCGATGAGGTAGTACGCGTTGCGGTCGCACAAGGCTTTGCTGACGATGAAGGGGCCTTTCCACAGGAGGATAACTTGTGCTGGCCGGCTTGCTATTGGACGAGCCGGAGGATGAGGTCTCCCTCGCGGAACGCGAGGGGCTTGATCTTCTTCCTGTGATAGTGCCTCAGGCCTTGCTGATAGATGGATGAGCGGCTGAGCGCCAAGAGGCGCACTTCTTCGAGTAGGTCAACACCGTCTTCGCGGGCTTCCTTAGCTTCGGCTTTGGTGTACAACACGACCCACGGCGAGTCAAACTCGAGTTGGTCGGGATGATGACTTCGGCTCCATATACGAGGAAGAATGGGGTGAACCCGGTCGACCAGTTTGGCGTTGTGCGGAGACTCCAGAGGATAGCCGGCAACTCGTCGAGACAGTTGTTGGGTGAACGGACGAGCGGCTCCACGAGCCGCGGCTTGATGCCGGATAGAATGAGGCAGTTGGCCCGCTCGACCTAGCTGTTGGACTGCGGATGTGCCACGGAGGCCAAGTCAAGGCGGATGCTGGAGACAAAGCAATACTACAAGAACGCGCCCTTGGCGAAGTTGGTGCCATTGTCTATGATGATGCTGTTCAGGACGCCGTAGCGTACCATGATATCCTTGATGAACCGGACGGCTGTTGTCCTGTCCAGCTTCTTGATTGGTCGTGCTTCGATCCATTTGGTGAACTTGTCCGCCATCACCTGCAAGTGCATCATGCCACCTCGAGCGGTCTTGAAAGGTCCCACCATATCGAGCCCCCAAACCGTGAAGGGCCAGGTGATCGTTATGGTTCACAGGCCTGAAGCCGACTGGTGGATGCGCTTGCTGAAGCGCTGCATCCCTCACATTTGAGGACTAGTGACTTAGCGTCTTGGAGGGTCGTGGGCTAGTAGAAACCATGGCGGAAAGCCTTGGCCACCAGGGATCTCAAGGCGGCGTGGTGCCCGCACTTGTCCTGATGTATGTCGAGGAGGATCTCCATCCCCTTGTCTTACTCAACTAGGTGCCGGAAAACGCCCATTGTGCTGCGTTTGACGAGCTCGTTGTTGATGATGTTGTAGGCGGACGCCCGGTGTTGGATCTGCCAGGCCTCGGTCTCGTCCACGGGGATAACCCCATTCTCCATGAACTCCGAGATGGGCAGGGCCCACGACGGAGCCGTCACTATGGCGAAGACAGCCACGAGAGCAGGTTCTGGGGCAGCAGTCCCCGAGTCGGAAGCGGCAGCCCCCGGGTTGGGGACAATAGCGGTCGGGTTAGATGAGGCAGCCCCCGGGCCGGGCCCGGCAGCCCTTGGGGCCGGATTGGAGTCGACGTCGGTCGGGTTCGACGCGGAAGCCCTCGGGCCGGTTCAGCAGCCCTCGGGCCGGGTTCGATAGTCCCCGGGCCAGGTTGAGGCACAGTCGGGTTATCTAGGACGAAGATGGACTCGGAGTCTTGAGACGGCTTGATGGACGGCTTGCGCAAGTGCTCGAGGGAGACGCCAGGCGGGATAGCCTGCCGGGATGAGCTGATCTTGGCTAGTGCGGCGGCTGCTTCGTTCTCTGCGCGTGGGACGTGGAGGAATTCGCAGCCTATGAAGTAGCCGGACAGCTGCTGGATGATGACCCACAAGTGTAGGGGATCTATCGTAGTCCTTTCGATAAGTAAGAGTGTCAAACCCAATGAGGAGTAGAAGGAAATGGCAAGCGGTTTTCAGTAAGGTATTCTCTGCAAGCACCGAAATTATCGGTAACAGGTAGTTTTATGATAAGGTAATTCATAACGGGTAACAAGTAACAAGAGTAAATAAGGTTCAGCAAGGTGGCCCAATCCTTTTTGTAGCAAAGGACAAGCCTGGACAAATTCTTATATGAAGGAAAACGCTCCCGAGGACACATGGGAATTATCATCAAGCTAGTTTTCATCATGCTCATATGATTCATGTTCGTTACTTTGATAATCTGATATGTGGGTGGCCGGTGCTTGGGTGTTGCCCTTCCTTGGACAAGCATCCCACTTATGATTAACTACTCTCTCAAGCATCCGCAACTATGAAAGAAGAATTAAGGTAAACCTAACCATAGCATGAAACATATGGATCCAAATCAGCCCCTTACGAAGCAACGCATAAACTAGGGTTTAAGCTTCTGTCACTCTAGCAACCCATCATCTACTTATTACTTCCCAATGCATTCCCCTAGGCCCAAATAATGGTGAAGTGTCATGTAGTCGACATTCACATAACACCACTAGAGGAAAGACAACATACATCTCATCAAAATATCGAACGGATACCAAATTCCCATGACTACTTATAGCAAGAATTCTCCCATGTCCTCAGGAACAAATGTAACTACTCATAAATCATATTCATGCTCATAATCAGAGGGGTATTAATATGCATATAGGATCTGAACATATGATCTTCCACCGAATAAACCAACTAGCATCAACTACAAGGACTAATCAACACTACTAGCAACCCATAGGTACAAATCTGAGGCTTTGAGACAAAGATCGGATACAAGAGATGAACTAGGGTTTGGGAGGAGATGGTGCTGGTGAAGATGTTGATGGAGATTGACCCCCTCCTGATGAGAGGATCGATGGTGATGACGATGGTGATGATTTCCCCCTCCCGGAGGGATGTTTCCCCGGCAGAACAGCTCTGCCGAAGCCCTAGATTGGTTCCGCCAAGGTTCCGCCTCGTGGCGGTGGTGTTTCGTCCTGAAAGCTTCTTCTTGATTTTTTTTCCAGGGCGAAAGACTTCATATAGCCAAAGATGGGCACCAGAGGCCTGCCAGGTGGCCCACGAGGCAAGAGGGTCCACCCAGGGGGGTAGGGCGCGCCCCCCACCCTCGTGGCCAGGGTGTGGGCCCCCTCTGGTTGATTCTTTCGCTAGTATTTTTTATTAATTCCAAAACGTGCCTCCGTGTAGTTTCAGGACTTTTGGAGTTGTGCAGAATAGGTCTCTAATATTTGCTCCTTTTCCAGCCCAGAATTCCATCTGTCGGCATTCTCCCTCTTCATGCAAACCTTGTAAAATAAGAGAGAAAAGGCATAAGTATTGTGACATAATGTGTAATAACAGCCCATAATGCAATAAATATCAATATCAAAGCATGATGCAAAATGGATGTTGTCGGCGTTCTGGGAATGGGGGTCCCCAGACTTGCCTGCCTGCGGCCTGGGGCGTGGCTCAAGTGGGGGCCCAATGCAGCCCAGCTCCATCAGCTCAAGCTCAAGACCCTCGCGAGGGGCCAAGCCTCGCGGGGCGGACGACAGGGAGCTTCCTCAGGAGCAGCCTCCTCAGGCAGGCTCGCGAGGGGGCGGAGAGATCAAGGCAGGACACCTCCCGAGGGGCCCGTGACGCAAGCCATGACGATCGGAGGCCAGGCGGGTACCAGGCGGGCGCCGGCCTGCGCAGTGTCCTTGTTTCCCTTTCGGTGCAAAGGGGGCAAGCACAGGCCAAGGCATTAGGCAAAGGTTACCGTTTCGGTGCATCAAGACAAAGACCAGCAGAACGGCAGGATGGAGGTCATCGTGGAGCCCAGGGCGGTGTCACCGTCAGGACCTTTGGCAACCGAAGACCAACTTTAGTCAGGATAAGTGTACCAGATGTTCCCCTTCAAAATGGCCAATTGTTGGTGCCCTTCCCGCTCATTATTTGGGGAGAGGCCCAGGGCCTCCGCCTATAAATAGGACTAGCCACCCACAGGGTAGAGGCATCTGGAGATCGACCAGAGAGAGAGAGAGAGAGAAGCGACTGAACTCACCCAAGCAGTTCATCGCACCAGCTCAAGAATAGCCCCTCGCGAGACTGTTCTCCCTTTATACTGTTCACTATCAGCCCCTGAGGCAATCCACCACACCACACACTGGAGTAGGGTATTACACCACAATGGTGGCCTGAACCAGTATAAATCTCGTGTCCCTTGTGTGTTCATCTTTCTTGCTTAGATCTTTGTGAGACTTCGAGACATGAGCTGGTAGGGGAGAGATCTTCGTGCGCACCCCAGTGTTCGAACCTCAAGGGTCTGTCGGAACCCGAAATCCGACATTTGGTGCGCCAGGTAGGGGTGCGCCGGAGTCCTCCTTCCGCCTCCTCGCGTTTCGTCGCCTCACCGTCCTGATGTCAAGCGACCCGACAGCCAACACCTACCGCTGGGCAGCATGGCCCGTCCATGCCGTGTCGCCGGCCCAGCGCGACCGCAACCTTGCGCCTCAGGCAGCCCGCGCTCCGCAGGGCGCTGCAGGGCACGGGCGACGCGGCCAAACGCCGCCTGCCCTCACACCGCGGCAGGTGCGGTCAGCTTCGAACCACGCCGCGGCCACGGCGCCGCACACCCGACGGGAGTAGGCAAACTCCAGGGCCGCGCTCACGGTAGCCCGAGAGCTGCTGCGGTGCCAGCTGCTGGAGGGCGGCCCTGATGTGCTACTGGAGCGAGTAGCCGAACTCCTGGACGTCGCCGCCTCGGGAGTGCCCCCCTTCTGCGTTCAGTTGCCACCCCAAGTCCAAGGCGGGCCGTATGGCGGCCCCATACGTGCCCACGCGACTCCGAGCAGACTTCAGGCCCATCTCAACACCAACTCGGCCATCAGCACCGGGCGCCAAGTCGCGCCGGCCACACCCCTAGCCGGCGACGGAGCGTGCACCGCGACCTTCAGCCTCAATGGGCCACCGCGCCATCACCCTCAAGACAATGCTCCAGGCCGAACTGCATTGCAATTGGGGCACTACAGCGAGAACCGTGGAGTTGCGGTGCCAGAAGCTTACGTGCCCCACATGGTGGATCGAGAATGCGCGTTGGAAGAGGACCACGGCTCGTTCCTTGGGCCAGGCTGGGGCGAGGAGCCGCCAGAAGCTGAGCTCTTTCAAGAGCCCCAAGAGGGCCTCGACGGCCGCGCCGGCGGTAGCAATTATCTGGTACCACTACTTCCTCAGGAGCAAACTTATGCTAACCATGGGTCGCAGGAGGTACAGGTCGCCGCAGCAAATGGATGCCCCAATGCTGCAGCCTCCTACCCCTCGGGAGGAGGGCACCGGGGGCTGCAGGAAAGGGGTCGGGATCCGGGTTCGCCCCCGCGGCGCTCGGCACCAGGCACACTCCGGAGGTAGGCCCTCTGCCAGGGAGGTGCCACAAGGCCTGCCCCCGGCAGAGGACCCGTGGTCGTCGGGGGAACCGCTGGCGACCGCTCTACCCCATTGGCATCGTCCTTGGTTTCCGGTCGCCGTCAATGGTGGTAGAGTGCGGCGCAAGGCGGGGCCCTCGTCTGGCGATATGAAGCAAGGCCGGTACTTGTGAAGAAGGCCTAGTGCATGTGAAGCTCGCTGCCCCGTGACACTCTCACGTAATAATGAGTGGGGCTGTACACGCACCGGAGTCTCCGGAGAGCCGCCCTCGGGCCTCGGGGGCTCCCGCCCACACCCAGTGGCAGCACTTAGCTCCGCGCTGATGAGAAGACGTCGAAGACTAGACTAGGTGTCGGACGCGGCTTTTTGCCTTTTGCCTTTTCCTCTATTGACAAGTTTCTTCGATTTGAATTTAATATGGATTTGAACATGAGACTTGCGTGTGTCTGGGGAAGGGGAGCTTAGTCTCGTTCGAGCAATCTCTCGTGTTCTGGTTTCGACCTTACGTCCAAGTTAGCGTCGGCTGCCTCCCCTCGCGAACTCCTCGCGAGCCAGGCCAGGCCAGGCACGTCTACAATCTGGACCGCTGTTGCCACGCCCTCTCCGGAGGTTCTCACCGCAGGATCAACGGGACCATTCAGAAGACAATCGAGGCGTAGCAGCCCCCACAGGCCAGCTTGGGACTCGTCGGGGTCAGGAGGTAAACGGGTCAGCTGACCCATCTCCAGGCCAGCGTCTAAGCTCACGCGCAGCGTTACACTTACAAGGATATTGTTTGCAAACCTTTACATGAGGGGCTTTCCCTCACAAAATGCTCTTACAGTCTTCAGGGCCAAGCCCAAAATTTCTTCACGCAAGGTAAATCACAGGGGACGCGCGATCAGTCGAACATATCGCTCGCCGCGTCATCTGGGGCGCCTCCAGAGGCGTTGTTAGCGTCGTTGGCGTCATCACCATCACCACCCACACCTCCACCAGCGCCAGGCGCGTCCACCACACCGCCTTCATCGGCGGCCATGATCACGCCATCATCATCAGACGCGAAGGCCCTAACGAGGGCGTCCACATTGTCCTCCACCCATTGCACCAGGTCGCCCCGGATGGCTATGGGCACAGGTGCAATGGCGGCGTCGAAATCGAAGTGGGGATCCATGTTCTGCAGATGGCTGAAGACACGGGAGAAGACACACCCAAGCAAGGCTCGGCTCCTCTCCTCGACGAGCCAACGGGACCTCTCGGACCGGTTCTCCAGGAGCGTCACCACATCAGTGAAATATTAGAGGTTACCGACATAGTTGGTCTCGTGCGGCACCTCGGCAGCGGCCTCGCAAATGTTGCCCAGGGCCGTGTTAGCCCGCTCCCTGAGCGTTCTAAGCATGGGGCGTGCTCATGCTCCAGGACCCGCCTCTGGCGGATCTCGTCCTCGTTCTGCCGCGCAATAGCCTCGGCGCCGTCAACCTCTATCGGAGAAGAAGCAGCTCGGCGCGGGAAGAGGCCAGCTCTGCCTGCACGGCACCAAGGGCAGCCGCGGAGGAGTCCGTGCCCCGCGTCACCTCGGCCAGTTTGGCCCTAAGGGCCGCGGTCCTACCTTCAGCTTCGGCCTTGATCAGCTCCAACCTCGCTTCGTATTGGCTCTCGAGACCTGAACGAGCTTCTGCCACTCGACGGTCGACCTCCTCCTGGGCTCGGGTTTCGTGCGCAGCGACGTCATCCTCCGCCTGAGCCACCAGACGCTCCCTCGTCTCCAGCCGCTCAAGGTCAAGGTTGCGATCGGCGGCCTCCAGCGTCAGCGCTTCCTCGCGCTTCCGAAGCTCTACCTGGTCGACGGAGGCCTCCTTCAGCGACACAAGGGCCGCCTGGCGCAGTTCCACCTGCTCCTCCAGAGAGTTGATCCAGGCTTGAAGCTCCCACACGCGCTCCTCCGCATCCTTGCGCCATCGGTCTGCTTCCCGGGCCTCCTCGACGGCTTGGGAGCAGGCCTCTCGCGAGGCCACCAGTGACGCTTCAGCCTTCATGTTGTCAAGGTCCCGCTAGTGACGCGCAAAGGCAACGGCTACCTTTAGCTTGCACCTCTCTTCAGCAAGGCGCAAGCCTTCGGCCTCGACGCGCGCGTCTTCGCCAGCAAGCTCTGCTCCGATCCGGCTTACTGCATCCACCGCCCCCTAGAGGAATTCTTGGCGAAGGGCGCGGCACTCATGAGCATGCCTGAGTACGTCTTCCGCGTCATCCTCCACCGCTGGCGAACCCGGAGGGCACTGGGGCGGCATGCCCCCTCCCGGCACGGAGTCGGGAGCTGGTGCCCCAGCAATCGTCAGACGGGCCGTGCCAGGAGCCCAGCCTGGCACCGGTCCGTCCCCACAAGAGATGCTTAAGACCGAATTCAACCACTCATCATTCACGATCAGGGAAGGAGCACGGGGCAAGATGGTTATGCCCCAGGGGAACCCATGGAGGGAGGACAGCAGGCGCGCAGGATCTAGATGCCCGGCAGGATGGGCCACACCAACGATTAGCCGAGCGGCAGGAGTGCCGCTCGAGCTCGGCATGCTCAGGGTCAGCAGCGAGGACGAGGCTTGGGGGGATGGCTCCCTAGCCGTCTCCATGAACTCAGCAGGAAGGGCCCTGAGAAAGCCGCGATCAGCTGCGAGAACAGAGAAATGAAGGGGCAAAGAAGGAAGAGGACTTACTCATCCATGGCAAAGTACTTCCTACGCTTCAACGAGCGGCAAGGGCGATCTTCACCGCCCAAGGCCTCCTTCCTCTTGCGGAGGGCCTCAAAATCTACTCAAAACCAACCCAAGCGCTTGGCGCAGGGGTTGGCTTGCGGCATGTTGGGGGCGTCGGGACGATCGGCGCTAATGGGACCGGCCTGAGGAGCGCCACCGGGCACCACCTCGTGAGGGACGACCGGAGCCTCGGGAGCCCCAACCTCAGGAGCCGTAGGCCGGAGCTCCTCGCCTGCCACTGCTCCAGGACGGGCTTCATGAGATGTTGCCTCCGGAGCCCCGCGCGGCATCTGCACCTCCACAACATCATCCTTTTCGGCTCCCCGCAGTTCTCTTCTCCCTGCTTCATCACCTAGGACGGGGCCGCTTTGGGCAACTAGAAGGGCAACCACGGCGACATGATTCTCGCGGGGCCCCCTGAGGCCAGTCGGGCGCAGTCCCCATTCATCGAAGCTGGGCATCTGCTTCACAAAACCGGCCCTGCCCGAACAAAGATACAGGAGGGCACCATCATGTTGGAGGCTGCCTGGGGAAGGGTCGCCAGTCAGGACCTTGAGCACCGTCCTTAGTGCTTCAGGCTCCAGGTCCTCCTCCTGGAGCCGCATGCGGTCCTTGTGCCCCGCATGATCCCACATTCGACGAGAGTGGCGCTGGAGAGGAGCAATGCGACACTGGAGGAACTCCTTCACCACCTTGGGCGCCATCACGTTGAGCGCCCTCAAGGTCTCGAAGTGGCGCCAGAAGAAGACGAGCCGGGGGTTCACGAGCGCCTCATGAGCCCAGCCTGAGCTAGGAACAGCCGGCGCGGTTGGGTGCGAGAGCAGGGGGCTGGGTACCCCAACATCCACATATAGCCACCGCTCCCTGAACTTAGCCTCAGAAGGAGGAAGGCCGAAGTCGATCCCTGAAGCAGCCGTCTCTGGCACGGCAAGAAAGCTCACACACCCTGAGCATTGAGCAGGATCGCTCAGGCGCAAGGAGAAGAAATGGCGCAGCAGTGCAACGGAAGGAGGAATGCCCACCATTGCCTCGCAAACAAAAGCAAAGACAGCTAGGGGAGTAATGGACTCAGGTCCGAGGTGCATCATGTGGATCTGATAATGGGAGAGCACCGCATTGAAGAAAACAGAGAAAGGGGGAACCAGACCCGCCCACAAGGCGTCGGCAAAGAACCGGACCTCTGTGACGACCCTGTTAATAGAAGCATGGGACGCAGGCCAGGCTGTGGTCTGGCCACACTCGTTGAAGATGGTGGCAAGAGGAGAGCGGACCTTGCGGAGGGCCTCGGGATTGAGTATGATTGACCGATCGACGGCGGGGGCCGCCATCGGAGGTGAGCGGGGCGAAGGCACGGGCTTCTTCCCCTTTTCCTTCTTCGTCGGCGCCATGGCAGGCAAGAAAGGGGAGAGCTAGAGTTGGATTGGAGGCGGAGGTTGAGGCCCGAGGGAGGAGGAAGGGCAAGAAGCGCGCGGGAGGCAAAAAGGGAGTAGTTGTGTGCAACCACGGGTCCGCCTAGCCGGGCGCATAATGAGGCATCGTCGGGAAGCGGAGACGCCTACGTCCAATCAACCGCCATGCGGCGCCCAAGGCCGCAGGTTGTTGGGGCCCGTGGCACTTCGCACTTGCCCCTTCGCTTCTCTGCTAAGCCAAGTCCGGGCGCGCCTTGGGCCTGGGGGCTACTGTCGACGTTCTGGGAATGGGGGTCGCCAGACTTGCCTGCCTGCGGCCTGCGGCGTGGCTCAAGTGGGGGCCCAATGCAGCCCAGCTCCATCAGCTCAAGCTCAAGACCCTCGCGAGGGGCCAAGCCTCACGGGGAGGACGACAGGGAGCTTCCTCAGGAGCAACCTCCTCAGCCAGGCTCGCAAGGGGGCGGAGAGATCAAGGCAGGGCACCTCCCGAGGGGCCCGTGACGCAAGCCATGACGATCGGAGGCCAGGCGGGTGCCAGGCGGGCGCCGGCCTGCGCAATGTCCTTGTTTCCCTTACGGTGCAAAGGGGGCAAGCACGGGCCAAGGCATCAGGCAAAGGTTACCGTTTCGGTGCAACAAGACCAACACCAGCAGAACGGCAGGATGGAGGTCATCGTGGAGCCCAGGGCGGTGTCACCGTCAGGACCTTTGGCAGCCGAAGATCAACTTTAGTCATGATAAGTGTACCAGATTTTCCCCTTCAAAATGGCCAATTGTTGGCGCCCTTCCCGCTCATTATTTGGGGAGAGGCCCAGGGCCTCCGCCTATAAATAGGACTAGCCACCCATAGGGTAGAGGCATCTGGAGATCGACCAGAGAGAGAGAGAGAAGCGACTGAACTCACCCAAGCAGTTCATCGCACCATCTCAAGAACAGCCCCTCACGAGACTGTTCTCCCTTTGTACTGTTCACTATCAGCCCCTGAGGCAATCCACCACACCACACACTGGAGTAGGGTATTACACCACAATGGTGGCCTGAACCAGTATAAATCTCGTGTCCCTTGTGTGTTCATCTTTCTTGCTTAGATCTTTGCGAGACTTCGAGACATGAGCTGGTAAGGGAGAGATCTTCGTGCGCACCCCAGTGTTCGAACCTCAAGGGTCTGCCGGAACCCGAAATCCGACAAACGTATAACTGGACGAGGAAGCGATAGTTGGCCATGTTGGCGTCGTGAGCGTCCCACTCGCCGGAACACTGCCGCACCACCAGATCTGAGTCGCCGTAGCACAAGATGCGCCGGATGCCGAGTTCCTTGGCAAGCCGGAGGCCATGCACAAGGGCTTCATACTCAGCGATGTTGTTGGAGGTGGCGAAGTGGATCTGGAGCGCGTAGCGAAGCCGGTCACCCTTCGGAGAAGACAGCACGATGCTGGCTCCTAGGCTGGATCTCATCTTGGAGTCGTTGAAGTGCATGCGCCAATGCGTCGAATCCGACGGTGGCGGCAGGTACTGGGTCTCGGTCCAGTCGACGAGGAAGTCGGCCTGAGCTTGGGACTTGATCATGGTGCAAGGCTCGTAGAGGATGGTGTGGCCGGCTAGCTCGATCGCCCATTTGGCGACTCGGCCAGAGGCATCCCGGCAACCCATGATCTCGTCGATGGGGGCCATGCTGACAACGGTCACAACATTCTCTTGGAAGTACTACTTCAGCTTCTTGGCGGTGAAGTACATGCCATAACACATCTTCTGGTAGTGCGGGTAGTTCTGCTTGGAGGCGGAGACCACCTCGCTCAGGTAGTAGATTGGGCGTTGGTCGTGCTAGATCTTGCCCTTCTCTGGTCGCTCGACCACCATCACCGTGCTGACCGAGCGCGAGGTGGTGGCTATGTAGAGCAACAGCGGCTCCTTCTCGGTCGGCGCGGCTAGGACGGGTGCAGTGGAGAGCATGCGCTTGAGGACCCGGAAAGCTTCGTCCGCCTGGTCGTTCCACTCGAACGGCGTCGTCTTCTTTATCAGCTGATATAGGGGCAAGGCCCTCTCGCCCAGTCGGCTGAGAAACCGGCTGACAGAGGCCAAGCGACTAGTGAACTTCTAGACATCATGCAGGCGGGCCGGCTGGCGCATGCACTCGATGGCCTTGATCTTCTCTGGGTTTGCCTCAATGCCGCGCTCTAAGACGAGGAAGCCAAGTAGCTTTCTGGCCGGCATGCTGAAAACGCACTTCTTCGGGTTGAGCTTGACCTGGTACTCGCACAGGTTGGCAAAGGTTTCCTTCTTGTCGTCGAGGAGCATGAGGTGTTGCTCGGTCTTCACCATGATGTCATCCATGTAGATGTGGATATTGCGGCCGAGTTACGGCAACAAGCATTTCAGCATGCAGCGCTGGAAGGTGGCGTCGACATTCTTCAAGCCGAACGACATGGTGATGTAGCAATGCGCCCCAAAGGGCGTGATGAAGGGCGTCTTCAGGTCGTCGACCGGGTCCAGCTTTATCTGGTGATAGCCGGAGTAAGCATCTAGGAAGGATAGGAGCTCATAGCCGGCGCTGGAGTCAAGATATAATCAACACTACTAGCAACCCACAAGTACCATCTGAGGTTTTGAGACAAAGACTGAATACAAGAGATGAACTAGGGTTTGAGATGAGATGGTGCTAGTGAAAATGTTTATGAAGATTGGTCCTCCCACGATGAGAGGGTTATTGGTGACGTTGATGACTTCAATTTTCCCCTCCCGGAGGGTAGTATCCCCAGCGGAATCGCTCCGTCAGAGAGCAAAAGTGCTCTTGCCTAGGTTCCGCCTCGAGACGGCAACGCTTTGTCCCTGATGTTTGCTAGAACTACGTCGGTATTTCCCCAAAGAGGAAGGGATAATGACGTATAGCGATGGTAGGTATTTCCCTCAGTGATGAGACCAATGTTATCGAACCAGTAGGAGAACCTCCTCACACCACGTAAACATCCCCTACACACAAATAACAAATAATCGCAACCCGACGTGTTAAAGGGGTTATCAATCCCTTTCAGGTACCGTGCCTCAAGTAGGCAAGATAATGTGAGATAAATGTGGTAGATAGGATAAATAGATCACGGAACAAATAAATTGCAGCAAGGTATCTTTGTATTTTTGGTTTAATAGATCTGAAAATAAAACCAAAGGAAAATAGATCGCAAAGGGAAATATGATGAAAAGAGACTCAGGGGCCGTAGGTTTCACTAGTGGCTTCTCTCAAGAAAAATAGCAAACGGTGGGAAAACAATTACTATTGGGAAATTGATAGAGCTTCAAATAATCATGACGATATCCAGGCAATGATCATTATACAGGCATCACGTCCAAGATTAGTAGACCGACTCCTGTCTGCATCTACTACTATTACTCCACACATCGACCGCTATCCAGCATGCATCTAGTGTATTAAGTTCATGGAAAACGGAGTAATGCAATAAGAATGATGACATGATGTAGACAAGATCTATTTATGTAGAAATAGACCCCATCTTGTTATCCTTAATAGCAACGATACATACGTGTTGTTTCCCTTTCTGTCACTGGGATCAAGCACCGTAAGATCGAACCTAGCACAAATCACCTCTTCCCATTGCAAGATAAATAGATCAAGTTGGCCAAACAAAACCAAAATATCAGAGAAGAAATATGAGGCTATAATTATTCATGCATATAAGAGATCACAAAAGACTCAAATAACTTTCATGGATAAAAACATAGATCTGATCATAAACTCAAAGTTCATTGGATCCCAACAAACACACCGCAGAAAGACTTACATCATATGGATCTCCAAGAGACCATTGTATTGATAATCAAGAGAGAGAGAGGAAGCCATCTAGCTACTAACTACAGACCCATAGGTCTACAAAGAACTACTCACGCATCATCGGAGAGGAACCAATGGACATGATGAACCCCTCTGAGATGGTGTCTAGATTGGATCTGGTGTTTCTGGACTCTGCGGCAGCTGGAATTGATTTTTGTCGCCTCCCCTAGGGTTTCTCGAATATTGGGGTATTTATTATAGAGCAAAGAGGCACTGCGGGAGGCCAACAAGGAGGGCACAACCCACCGGGGCGCGCCTGGGCCCCCAAGTGCGCCCTGGTGGGTGGTGCTCCCCTCGAAGCTCCCCTCAGGTGTGTTCCTGGCCCACTGGTTGTATTCTGGCCCAAAAAAATCCACAAAAAGTTTCACTGCATTTGGACTCCGTTTGGTATTGATTTCCTGCGATGTAAAAAACATGCAGAAAACATCAACTAGCACTAGGCACTATGTCAATAGGTCAGTACCAAAAAATGATATAAAATGACTATAAAATGGTTGTAAAACATCCAAGAATGATAATATAATAGCTGGAACAATCAAAAATTATAGATACGTTGGAGATGTATCAGCATCCCCAAGCTTAATTCATGCTCGCCCTCGAGTAGGTAAATGATAAAAACAGTATTTTTGATGCGGAATGCTGCCTAACATGGTCATCACATTTTCTTTTCTTCATAGCATGGACATTTGGACTTTTATATGATTCAAAGCAATAGTCTAATTTTGACCTGAAGACTTTAATACTCAAGCATACTAACAAGCAACCATGTCTTTCAAAATATCAACACTAAAGCAAGTTATCCCTAGCCCATTATGCTTAACCATTGATCCATTTCATGAAATGAACTCGAATATTAACTACACCCAATGCTCAAATACGATCATAGTGCCCCTTAGTTGGTGCTTTATAAGAGAAGGTGGAGACTCAAATTCAAAATAAAAATTGCATAAAGTAAAAGAAAGGCCCTTCGCAGAGGGAAGTAGGAATTTTTAGAGGTGCAGAGCTCAAAGCGAAAATTGAGAGATAAAAACATTTTCGGAGGCATACTTTTCCCACCAACGAAAACAATTTAGAGCTCCCAACACTTTCCTTGCTAGATACATCATAGGCGGTTCCCAAACAAAAAACAAAGTTTATTCCTTTTTCCACCATTACTTTCACTTTCCATGGCTACAGTATCCATGGGTGTCCTCCATACCAACACTTTCCAAGGAATTTATTATTTGACAACAAAAAGTAAATTCATTTTTTATTTCGGGACTAGGCATCCCTAATACCTTTTTCATACTCTTGTGCAATGACAAGTGAACAAAAACTCATCGTGAGAATAACACATCTAGCATGGAAAATATTGGCCACCCCTCACCGCCTCGCGAGCGGTAGAGCACACAAAAGAGAAATTTATTTTGAAAATTAGAGATGGCACATGCAAATTTGCTTAGAACGGCACGGAAATACTGCATATAGGTAGGTATAGTGGACTCATGTGACAAAACTGGTTTAAAGGGTTTTGGATGCACAAGTAGTGATCATACTTAGTGCAAAAATGAAGGCTAGCAAAAATATTGAGAAGCGACCAACCAAGAAACGAAAAATCTCGTACACAAGCATTAAGCATAAGTAACACCGAATAATGCACCACAATTAGGATATAAATTTCATTGCATAAGTATTGACTTTCGTGCTTGCATAGGGAATAACAAACCTTAACATCAATATTCTTACTAAAGCACAATTACTCATCAACATGACTCACATATCATATCGTCATATCTCAAACCATTACTAAGAATCAAGTTTATTTTGTTCAATGACACTACACCACAACACTTGATTCGGGGCAATTAACTGCCGGGAGAAATACCGGATTAAGGGCAAATCTTCTGCCGGGAATCTTATAACTGCCGGGAGAAGTACTAAAGGGCAGTGAAACTACCGGCAAAAGTTGAGTAAAGAGGGCACACAAACTGCCGGAAATGACGCACACATGTCAGGTCAGTGTATCTGCCGGGAGAACCAAGTCAGGGCCGTTAACTGTCGGCAATTGTGTGGCGCGCGACATTGGGCCCAAACACGCTCTAGCGCGGGAGATACCGAAAGTTTGGGCTCCAAAGAAAATAAAGCCGCCGGCCCGAGCAGTTCTTCCCCAAATCGACCATCCCTCCAACAACCTTACCACCGCCCCTTCCAAACCCTAGATCTGGGCAGTCCGTTCTTCCCCTTCCCCGTGCGCCGCCGCCCCTACATCTCTTCCTCTCCCTCTCCGATGCACACACTCCCTGCTACGGCCTCACATCGCTGGCCTGCCTTTGGATGGAACCGTCCTGGCCTAGTCCTTGCCAGATCTGGCCGCACCGGTCGTCGGTGCTGCTGGATATGGCCGCTCCGGGCTTCATCACCACCACCCCGAGTGTGCACCTCTCCACCGCCACTTTCCCGTCGTCTTCACATCCGCCTCGCCCAGTTCCAGAGTAGTCGCGTGTCTCCTGAGGAGCCCGACCCCGGCGGCCTCTGTATGGACTCACTCCACCATAGCTAAGGCAGCGCCACTGCGTCCAGAACACGGTTCAACCTCCAGAACGCTTGTGGCAAGCACCAGATCGTGAGTTCAAGCAGGTCAACCGCGAGTTGCATCTACATCGACAGGTTCTCTTCTTCTTTGTGGGCCTGCACCTTCCGCGTGGGCTGTGGAGGACAGATGGCGCTGTGCTGTTCGGGCTGCAACATGACGGGCAGCGGTTCTACTCAGAGCAGCTCTTTCATGGTACTAGTTCCTCGGAGCCATCCTTATATATCATGTATATCTTAATTACTTCCTATTTACAACTAGGTATTTGGCTTGTAGAACGCGTTGTATACTCATACTTTCTGGGTAAAGCAGCGGAAGCATGTCGATACTCACTGACGAACTTAATTAGCAAAGTGAAAATTTTGTTCAAAATTCAGAACAGATACAATTTATTGTACATGCTTTTACATGTACTGGAACTGAGCATTTGCATGACCTGTGTATTCTGAAGCTTAGTCTTTTGTTATTGGGAAGTTCATGAAACAGAGTTGTTGGCCTGCCTGCCATAGAGCAATTTATGAATAGCATAGGTGCTGCCTTCTTTTGTATTCCTATACAAAGTACAGTACTTATTTTTCATGTGTAAAAAGTGGTTGACCTGACATTACAGTGTTTAATATTTTGTAGACAACAGGAATCTTGCCATCGATACACACTGAAAGTCGAAAATGATGCTTGTAGAAATAGTTGTTCTATCAGCTATTTATCAATTTTAAATCATGGTATGACTACTTGCTTTGGAACAGTTATTTCTTGATACTATCTGATTGTATCTCATGTATATTTTAGTTATTCCAAGAAACAAGCTTTACAAACTGAACCGAGTTCTAGTAGTTCACTAGAACTCGAAGTCTTGTGCATGGAAGAGAATTGAGATATTTGCTCATTCTATACTACTCAAAACGTATGTGTAGATATTCTTCTCATGGAAGCCTCAAGCGTGGAAGCTAGCGCACATGTACACACTCATTCAGGCATGAACCAAGGAAAAGTTCACAGCAGAAAACTGAAGCTCTAGCACGCGCGCCAGCCGATGAAGCTCGCCTTAACTCCATCGCGCATCGCTAAGGTACCGGCGCATGCTACTCTATCTGTTGTAGGTTGAGCCAGAATGTATTTGCTTGACTGATCATAATCCTATTGGCCTTCGGTATAAATTTTGCTAATTTATAATGGTGGCTTCTAATTATAGTGAACTATATAGGCGGTAGGCGCTCACATCCTATTGGCCTTCGGTGACATTTTGAGCTCTTATCTGCTGTCTTTAATTGTTAGTGTGTACCATCCAACAAAATTAGCTCTAGTGCTTGGTGTGAATTTTTTATGGTTATTTAGTTTATTTCATTGTACACTGCATGGTGCTATGTTTCATAAGTATACACATGCTATGCTTGGCATGCAGTTTGGTGGAAAAAGGAAGCATATCATGCTTGCAAATTGTTTGACCTTGCATTTTATTGCTTACTGTTTACTATACATCAGTTTTTGTACTTGGAAGTGTCAAAAATCTGTCATTATAATCAGCTGTAGTAATATTGCTATAGATATACACACTGAAAGTCTGAAAGATTTCTTGTAAAAGTACATGTCAGCTGCCATATCCTTTCCTATGTCCTGTTCAGTTTTTTTAATCTTCTCTTGGTTTGATGTTATGATTTTTGTTACATAGTTCATAGATGTTGCTGGTTTGTACTTCGAAAATATTTGAAGTTATTTTTTTCTCTCTTGTTCAAAATGTTCTGTATCAAGCTTGTAAGTTTTGTCGCAAGGATGAGATTGTTGAATGCTACAAAATTTCATACCTTTGCTTTCATAATTCTATAAATTCAACCATTCTAAACTAAACCAACCGAATCATATCCTTAATTAATGGGTTTGTAGGTTAAGGGTGGATACTCAGAAGTATTTCGGTTGTGTAAGTTCTCGACTTGTTAATTCGTTCTAGAGTCTCCCTTTTCCTTTCTTTTTACAATTGTCATGATTTTATATGGCCTTGATGTTTGAACTGGGGATCCCATGGATTTTTTTCTGTAACATGGTTCTCATCTCTGAACATGCACACATGTTGTTTTCATGTTAAGATATTTTTAAAACAAAATACAGTAATTGACATCTGTTTCATTAGCTTTTTATACTAATGTTTTACTTCTCTGAACTAAATTCTTGCAAATCACATTGATCTAGTTGCAGGTCTTCTATATACATCCACAATCATGTGGAGGTGTGGTTAAGCTGCGATCTTTAAAGCATTGTAAGTATTTTGACTCTTTGAATGTTGTTGTTTCACAGGATGTTGGCAAGTTTGGTATTTACTATTTTGAAGACATCGCAGGAAGTTATTCAACAAACGGTTGCGACCAAGCAATTTGTCTTCCTGGACATGGCTCCTTCTGTGCATCAAAGCTCAAACCATTTGTCTAGCTTAGTTCGAAGAAAAATAAAATCTTAGTCTTATGTAAATTCTATTTATTGATGTAGCTAGATGCAACTCTACGCACATATGTGTTTTGTCAGTTCTGTTTATTGATGTAGCTGGATGTTACTGAACGCATGTAGGTCTTGTGTAAATTCTGTTTATTGATGTAGCTGGATGCTACTGAACGCTTGAATGAATGTTGAAGTATTGATATATAGTCATTATGTGTATGAGATCTG
The DNA here is from genome assembly GCF_002162155.2 of Triticum dicoccoides. NCBI lineage: Eukaryota > Viridiplantae > Streptophyta > Magnoliopsida > Poales > Poaceae > Triticum > Triticum dicoccoides. Next base: position 222,329,925 of record NC_041391.1, read on the forward strand.
CTATTGAATCTTGAGTGAATTCTTCTGGATAGAAATTATTAGAAATATACATGTGCTACCCGGATCAAGAAAACTGCCGGGGTAAGTACAAGTAAAGGGCAGACCGTCTGCCTGGCATTATTATAACTGCCGGCAATTGAATTACCGGCATACACTTGTATCTGCCGGGAGAACAGGGCTTCCTGGCAGTGGAACTGCCGGGAGATCTGTATCTGCCAGGAAATATGATTCCCGGCAGCCGTTGTTGTGGCAGTTCTATCTGCCGGGAGAAACTCTGTCCCAGTAGTTTTTCTGCCCTCTTAAGGGTCTTCTTCCGGCAGATTACATGTCGTCGCATCGGTGTTGTGGTTAGTGTGATCTTCATGAAAGTTTTTATTATATCCTCCTTGGATATCTATCGCTTTGAGACTATTTTCATATGTTGCTTTTGATAAACTCAAACAAATTTATTGCAACGGGAAATTTATTGCGGCAGCTAATGAACGAGTGGACATATGCTATGATTCATTCACTGCAGAGGCATTGGCAGTCAGATTTGGTTTGAATCTAGCCAGAAGCATTGGATGCAGCAAGATCGTGATCAACTCGGATAGCATGGAGGTTGTGGAAGCTTTGAGAGCAGGCAACTCCTCTTCGGTGGCAAGTGCAATTATTGATGATTGCTATTTCATGTCGTCAGATTTTAATCATGTAATTTATGATCATTGTAATAGAGAGAGTAATAAAGTAGCTCATGAACTTGCTAGGATAGTTAAGTTTTCTCCTCCTTCTATCTGGATGGATTCGGCACCGGATGTACTGCTTCTATTACTTGTAAACGATGCCACTATTTTGCTAAGTGAATAAAGGAGGAGGGGTTCTGTCAAAAAAAAACTCAAACAAATTTAAGTGAAGAACATGAGCATAATATTTCTTTCTCTCAAAATAATCTATGTGAAGCAAGAGAGAATTTCTTAAAAAAATTACTAACTCCCAAATAAATCTAAGTGAAGCATAAGAGCATTTCTTCAAAAATAACAAAGCACACCGTGCTCAAAAAGATATAAGTGAAGCACTAGAGCAACTCCATGGCTCTAAAAATCTAGGTGAAGCATAGGAGCAAGCATAGCATAATTTTTGGCTCTCTCAAAAGGGTGTGTCCAGCAAGGATTCAACACTTAAAACACAAAGCAAAACAAGCAAAGACTCATATCATACAAGACGCTTCAAGCAAAACTCATAATATGTGATGAATAAAAATATAGTTCCAATTAAAATACCGAGGGTTGTTAAAAGAAAGAGGGGATGCCACTCGGGGGCATCCCCAACCTTAGTTGCTTGCTATTTCTTGAATATTATCTTGGGGTGCATCGGGCATCCCCAAGCTTATCCTTTTGCTAATCCTTATTCCTTCATCCATCGTAAGATCACCCAAAACTTGAAAACTTCAATCACACAAAACTTAACAAAACCTTCGTGAGATCCGTTAGTATAAGAAAGCAAACAACTACTATAAGTACTGTCGTGGAATTAACACGTCAGATGTCCTTAGTGTGAGGACTTAGTCGCGAGGCCAACGCATCTATGTGGTAGCTTGAGAGGGGTTGAGCGGAATCGATAGACGCAACACAAGACAAGGGTTTAGACAGCTTCAGGCCCCGGGAAACATCATCCGGTAACAACCCTACATGTTGTTTGAGGCTAGATCTCATTATTATCACGAGGGAGTCGCCGTAAACTGGCTCTCCTCTAGTTGTGTCTAGCCCTAGAGATTGTTTCTTGCTTGCCTGTCTTTGGGGAGCCCTGCCCCTCCTTATATAAGTTAAAGAGGCGGGTTACATGTAGAGTCCATCTCGGACTAAGACTTAAACTATTTTGACTTCCCTTCCTGGGCTTCTTAACGTCTGCCAGTTTAACATTGTCTACCGGTTCAACATTGTCTGCCGGTTTAACATTGTCTACCGGTTTAACATTGTGTGTCGGGTTATGATTGACTTAACACCTGCCGGTGCTACCATCTGTCTTAACTCTGCCGGTTTAATACCGCCCCAGTTTACCAAGTCCCAGCCGGATTATGATTCCGGCCGGGTCATACCGCGGGGTATATCCCCGACATTAGCCCCCAGTTTAATTTGGATTTATCCATGTTAAACTGATCCTGATCATTCTTAAGTCCTTGTCACTTCCTTCTTCTAGAAAATCTGGTTTAATAGGCCAGCTTCATAATCAATTTGCTGACATTGATTTCTCATAGAAAATATATTGTGAAGAATAACTCCTTTGATTCAGCTCCCAATGCTTAAAAACAATATTGGTCCTTGAAATACTCATCTGATCTTCAGTCGGTTTAAGGACGTAGAACTTGCCGGTTTATCATTGCCAAGATCACCGGTTTATAAATATTGATAGCACCGGGTCATACTTGTAGTTAACATCCAGCTTGAAAATATACCTCTTATATGCCTATCACTTGTAGCCCCCAAGTCTTAAGAAGCTACCATAGCAACAACTTAAGACTTGCTTCAATATAAATATCACAATCTTGAAGAAATCCAGGTTGTTCATCTCAATCACTAGTCAGAACTGAGTATTCCACATATGTAGCCCCCAAGTGCCGGGTTGTCATGCTTGCAGCAACCTGGGACTTGTAATTGCCTGATGCTCATAAAAACTTCAACCAGTGTAGCCCCCAAGGGCCGGGTCATTATGCAATAATGAGCAGGGACTTTGAAAATATGATCATGTAGACTTTAACAGTAACCTGTAGCCCCCAAGGGCCGACTCAGTAAGATAATATTGAGCTGGGACTTTATATATACTTCAATGAAAATAACATCATATGATGTAACCCCCATCATGCGGTTGAATCCACGTCCACAAGGTTAAAAGCCTTGTGCTTTATCAACTGAGCAGTGGACCCTTCAATATAATGGATAAAAAGCTTTGTACCTTGAATAGTTGACAGGAGCAATTGGTAGCCCCCAAGGGCCGGCTCATTATGATGTGATGAGTCGGATCTTCAATAAGGTGAGCAAACAAGGACTTTGCATTAGCCCCCAAGTGTCATGTTGCATGCTTGCAGCGACATGAGACTTGTGTATTTGATGTAATCTCAACTGAAATGATGTGGCCCCCAAGTGTCGGGTCGTAAGCCTGCAGCGACTCGGGACTATTCCTTCAATTGTAGAATAAATCATATCCATTGATAATATGATAGCCATTGCGCTAAAGTGACTTTGAAAACCTTAATCATAATACTGGTTATTGATAACCATAATAAAAATCTAGCCATGTTGGCTATTAAAAATTTGAATAATATACCCAATGATTTATAAGCGCATGATTCCAATGGCGCAATCCAAATATATACTGGCAACTTATAGTCCAAAGCCATACCGGGTTAATAAATGCCGGTGATTTATAATTATGCTTTATTCAACCTGTTTCTGCATACAACAATTTTAAAGTGTCCTAGCGGTTTATCGCCGGACGGATCATAATGCCAAACATATAACCCGGGTTTATAACCAAGGCTGCAAGGATAATAAAATATGGAATATATCATACCTGTGATATTGAATCACATCATTGGTTTACCAACTTTCTTGTAGTAAGGGTGATAACCCAAATCTTAAGTGTTTGAAAACGCCCATCGCATTGCGCTGGTGTGTAATAAGCCATGCCGGGTTATGATAAACACCGGATGATCATCCTAGCAACTTATAGTCAATGCCAGACCGGATTAAGAGATGTCGGTTCATAATTGATTATGTGCTAATAGCTGATAACTGTAAGCCACGTCGGGTTAAGAAACACCGGGTTGATGTGAAGACATATAGTCTGGCCGGGTCAATAGACACCGGTTTAACTTAGAACTTTATCGAAAGAGATGAAACTTTGCAAAAACAAAATCAAATAAAACTTGTAGTCGAGGCTTTTCGAGGGCTGCCAGGCCCAAATTCGAGGCTTTTCGTGGGCTGCCAGGCCGCTGAGTTAAACCATTTGACAAAGCCTTTTAAGATGGGCCTCCAACTAACCAATCGTCGTTTTAACTTTGACAAGTTCAGGGTCTGTATAAGATTGACTTGTCAAACGTTCGGCGGGTCATGCCAGGATTACCTGGATAGGAGTGGCTTACTTGATGAAGGCAGGTTAACCCGGGGTTTTAGGTGAATACACCAGGCTTCCAAGCCGTGGCTCGATAGCCAATTACAAGGGTCCTTTCAAACTCTTTGTTGCTTTGCACAAAGAGCCCCCAAGTAATTTTGTGAGGGGTGCTCAATGGGTGCCTATGTTTGAGTTCGTGCTTTTTGCAACACTCTCTTTGACCCCTAATTGATTTCCCTGGTGGCCTTACACCGATCAAGAGGTGTAGCTATGGTTCGAATATGACCAAGCCCCCAAGTGATCAATAATATAATAAGCCAATAAGGCAGGATACCCATGTTTGAACCGCGCATCATGGCAACAGGTCCTCTTCGGAAACCTTTAACTTTTTGCAAGAGATAAATTCTTCTTGAACCGGGATTTTGAACCGGATATTGAGAGCTTCAAAGCTTTATGGGAGACATCTTTCCCTTGAACCGGATTTTAAACCGGAATCTTCATTTTTAGCCGGAAATTTTCTGACGGCCTTTAAACTCAAACTTGCGAGAGGTTAATTCCTTTTTGAACCGAAAATTCTTAAACCAGATTTGAGAGCTTCAGAGCTTTGTGGGAGATAGATTTCCCTTGAACCGGATTGTAAAACGGATATTTGAGAGCTTCAGTGAGACTGACTTCCTTTGAACCGGATTTTAAACCGGAATCCTTTCTGATGACCCAGAACTTCTTCACTGAGCCGGGATTTTGTCATATACTTTTTGAGCTGGAAATTCTCCGACGGCCTTTAAATTTTCATCAATATAGCAGTAGCCTCCGAGACCGGGCTATCTTTCCCTCCATCGTCCTGGCGTTCTTACATTCGCTTAAACTGGCAAGATTTGCTGAGTCATGTCATCATAGCCCCCGAGTCTTAAGATGACTCAAGGAGTTGTTTTGAAATTCTCCGTATTTAACCATAGCAGAAGGTGTATATTATTGATGTTGATAACACGATGTAAATCCACAGAAGGTTGAGGTGACTGCGGCGGGTTATAAATGATCCCGTATGAACTGTGTCAGCAACTCGGCCAATGGATCCTTCTAACTGGCTGTTTGAAGTGGACCAAACTGTATTGGCAGCGATTTGTGCACATGTCCATTGATCCATCCAGTGCAGACGACGGCTGAATGATAATTTGTCTCCAAGGTATTGAAAGAAAAACCGGGCTACCCAAGCAGTGACTTGCTCATACTCAATAAATAGCATGCAGACAGGTGCGTCCCCGTGTGTTGATGTAGACCAGACTGCAAGGGCGGTAACGTAAGCACTTCCGTTGAGCACAGCAACACGAATAAATGTAGTTCAAAATGACGATGTGATGCACTCCATATCCGTGAGATAACTCCACTTCGGTGGTGAATAATTGTTTTGATGTATTTGGATGGCAGATGATCTCACCATGTCTGCCATGAACATGAAACAATTTGTCCTGCGCATAAAAACATTAAAGGCAGAATAATGTTTCTCGAAGAAATTTAATCATGCATTGTTAATATAAATAAAATGGATAGCACCTGGAACCAGTCATATATGCCGGTGGTGAGACGCAGAGGCTGCAGCAGCTCAGAACAGACCCACCGGGTCATAGGCTTTTTTTTTCAATCCGCCCTTGTCTTTAGTTTTCATACAGGCAGCCAGCCCCACTCTTTTATCGGGTACCCAAACCTGCTAAGGCCTTGTTCGGATAAACCTCTCCTGGAGGAGATTGGAGAGGTTTGGAGGGGATTGGATGAGATTTTGATTTGTATGGGATTTAATCCACCTCCATCCAGTTCAAACCCCTTCAATTTTGTTGCAACCGAACAAGGCCTAAGGCATCTCGCCAGCGACCGAAGCTGAAGCGGGGGCAGCTCAAGGCCACACTGGCGAAGGCGGAGGCAGGGGCACCGCGGTGCGAGTGGCCAGCGGGCGGAGGGCGCGGGCTGTTGCAGCAGTAACTTGAACCGGCAAAGGGCCGTGGTGGGCGGCTCAGCTGAACCAACGCACAAGACCGAGGCAAGGTTGAGCGAAAGCTGCTGGCGGCTTGGAGAGCCCCGGTGAGTCCACGGTGGAGGGGCGGAAAACTCGGCATCTTGACGCCTTAACTCGAAGAGGCTCCAAGGCAGGGGTTGTAGGTCGGTTCAGGAGTGGTGACTCGGGACTGGGTCGCGGGGCAACTTGAGTAGGCCCATGGCGGTTCGCGAGCGGCAGCGGTGGTAGAGACGGCGGCGAACGGCAGCTCAACACGGCCGTGTCAGCGGCTTGAAGGCGAGCAGGGCCAACCCGCAACAGCTCGAAGCAAGCGGTGACCCGACGGAGGAGATGAGGGGAGACGAGTGCCAGGACGAGGACTGGCAATGCGGCGGCAGCGGCGGGTCAAGGCCGGTGGCTTGACCGTGGTAGAAGGCGGCTCGATGTGTTAACGGTGGACCGACGGAGATGTACGACTCGCTGCTGAAGCGAGCAAAAAACGGGGCGGCCCGTAGTGACCTGGCCGAGGCGGGTTGTGGCCTTCACGGCGGAGTGGAAACGCGGACACAGCAGAAGGGCTCCCGTGACCCGGCAAAGAGCAACAGCGCTCGCCGAGGCGATCAGTCCCCGCGCTAGTCGGAGCAGAAGCGGCGCGCCGGCGGGCGCGCAGGGACAAGGGCCCAGCAGCAACGCGAAACGGCGGAGTGGCGACGGGGACACGCAGAGCAGGACGACAGGCTCGAGGCCGCCACGGACGGGAGCTGGCTCAAGGCGATCGGCTGTTGCGGTGATGAAGGTGATCAAGGCGATCTGCCTCTGTTTTCTTTTTTTTTTTGAGGGGTAAAGAGAGCTCTTTCATTCATTCATAGCAAAATTACAATCATTTTGAATTACATGAAAGATTTCCAGTGGCACGTTGTCCAGCATAAAAAAATCTCCATGCATTCTAGCATGGGCTGCCAACTCATGTGCGGCCACGCTGCACTCTCTTCTAACTTTACTAACCTTGCACAAACTGAATTCACGCATACACAGCTTTGCTTCCTCATAAGTAGTCCACCACTTTGCATTGTTCCTTTCTCTTGCATTTACAGCCGCGACAACTGCGGCACAGTCCGATTCCACCTGCATATGTTCCTTGTTTAGATCCCTTAAACACTTAAGACCAATCAGCAGGGCATTAGCTTCAGCTTCCTCTGCATCAGTACAAGAATGAAGCTGACGGCCTACAGAGAAAACAACTGCTCCGGTGCTGTCCCTAGCGACTGCCCCTGCCCATGCTGAATTCAAAGCTGAAATAAAGGAAGCATCAATGTTAAGCTTAATGCAATCACCTTGTGGTCTGGACCAGCGGATGGTCGGCTTCAATTCCTGAGCAGTGGGCGATTGCATTTGTACATCGTGCAGAGGTTTTTTCCCTTTTCACATCACCTCTACTTTGACTGTTTGAATTCAGAGTTTCCCAATAATTCTTCAGGAATAGGACTGAGTCAGACACCTTTGTTGTTCCTTTGTCATGCACAATGTCGTCCCTAAGATGCCACGAACGCCATAAAACCAAGAGCAGCTTTTCTCGCATGTCTCCAGAACAAAGACTGAGAGCATGAAATAGCCAGTCCGGGTCCCGAGTAACAAGCAGAGTTTCACTTGGTAAGGTCCAGTGCTCTCTCATTTCCTCCCGGAGAGCTGTAGCTTTGGTACATTTCAGAACTGCGTGTTGGGCATCCTCCATCTCTCTGCCACATATATTACATGTGCTATCAACAACAAGTGTTCTCTTCCTTTTGTTCTCTTTTGTGGGGAGTGAGTCAGTGGCGATTCTCCAGGCCACAATACGGATTTTGTGAGGGACATGCGCTTTCCAGATCAAATTCCAAAGATTTTCCCTTCCAGTGCTTACATTACTTGATGATCCGGCTGTTGTTTTCTGCTGCTTCAAAAACATTCCCAACTTGTAGGCACTCTTTACCGTGAACGTATCATTTTTCTCATAGTTCCACGCAAGGTGGTCCATTGTTTTCCTTCCATGGTTCTCAAGACCCGGTTGACTCTGCTTCAGGGGAAGAAAGTGGCGACTTCTGAATTTTTGCTTTAAACTGTGAACCGCCGTGCGGCAGCTGAACCGGCCGCAGCAACGAGACCCGGCGGGGGCAGAAGCGGCGCGCGGCCGGCGAGTCCGGGTCCGGAACTCCGGATCAAGGCGAGCAGTAGTCAGAGGCGCGCCTGATTATGTCGGTTTAGCAACGAAAACAGAGGCAGAGACCAAGTCCGTGGCCTCAACTACTCCTGTTTTGTGCAGTATATCCTTGTAACAGGCGTACTTTTCCTCGGACTCCATTGACTACCGCAGTAGATTGACTACGACAGAAAAAATCCGTCGATCTTGGTGGACTAGAAGACCGCAGCTGCTGGCGATTTAGCTCCGGCGATTCAACGTGCGGTAGGTCGCAGAAGAACACCAATTAGTCCCCGTTTTAATCCGTCTGATGATAGCGGATCGATCTTGCTGATAAACACGGCGACTTGAAGCGGAGGCGGAGTCACTTGGCGAGAACGGCTCGGAGAAAAGGCTGCTCGGCGGAAGGCCATGGCAGCAACTTAGCAGTGTACAGCCAAGGTTGTTTTTGCAAAGTACTACTAGTACTTGGTAGCTTCGCTGGGTGGCCTTCACCTAACGAACAGAATACTAGTTGACAATGATTTGAGAGATCAATTACGACCCAACCACGTACTACTAGTAGACCAAGTAGTAGCAATCCTGATTTTTATATGGGATGTTCCCAGTCCACCAAATCCGGAATAACAGCAAAAAACTGCAGCTGTCCCGAGCACGTGGCTGCCGTCAGGTCGAGGTGAATCACGCGTTGAGCTGCTGTAGACCAAGCACGCGCAATGCCGCATACAGTACGTGAACGAAACAAAGTTGTACATACTCCCTCCGTTTCTTTTTAGTCTGCATACAAGAGGTTTGGTCAAAGTCAAGCTTTGTAAAGTTTGACTAATTTTATATTAAAAAATATAAACATGGATAATATGAAATCAACATTATCAGATGCACCACAAAATGTATTTTCATACTATATAGTTTTAATTTTGTAGATGTTCATATTTTTGTATATAAATTTGGTCAAACTTTATGTAATTTGACTTTGACCAAATCTTATATGCGGAGTAAAAAGAAACGGAGGGAGTAGAACAGATAGCCTTGGGACTTAGCGCCGGGTACGGAGAAAAAGTTTCAGCGGCCGCCAAGTAAACCGACACACCAACCGGATTGATGCAATTGCTGGGATTCCTGTCAGCCTCGACGACGCACCGCAACGCTCCAAAAGTCGATTTAATTTTGGATTGATGGATCGCTCCATCGACTCTGGCGATTCTTTGGCGGTTCAGCGGAAATTAATTTGGCAACTTACTCGGCCGTGGTGACGCATAACACACAATTCTTCGTCCTCTTGGATCCGACTTGCAAGAGCGGTGGCTCAGGGCGCAACCCTGAACTTGAAGCTGACGCAAATCCCTTCAAACCGGTTCTTCCTCATCCAGAAATTTGTGAACTCTCGATTCCTAAGAGAGGTCCCTCCAAGAACTCAACACCACCGTGCGCGGGCCCCACGGTGGGCGCCAACTGTCGTGAAATTAACACGTCAGATGTCCTTAGTGTGAGGGCTTAGTCGCGAGGCCAACGCATCTATGTGGTAACTTGAGAGGGGTTGAGCGGAATCGATAGACGCAACACAAGACAAGGGTTTAGACAGCTTCGGGCCCCGGGAAACATCATCCGGTAACAACCCTACATGTTGTTTGAGGCTAGATCTCATTAATCATCACGAGGGAGTCGCCGTAAACCGGCTCTCCTCTAGTTGTGTCTAGCCCTAGAGATTGTTTCTTGCTTGCCTGTCTTTGGGGAGCCATGCCCCTCCTTATATAAGTTAAAGGGGCGGGTTACATGTAGAGTCCATCTCGGACTAAGACTTAAACTATTTTGACTTCCCTTCCTGGGCTTCTTAACGTCTGCCGGTTTAACATTGTCTGTCGGTTTAACATGGTCTGCCGGTTTAACATTGTCTGCCGGGTTATGATTGACTTAACACCTGCCGGTGCTACCATCTGTCTTAACTCTGCCGGTTTAATACCGCCCCGGTTTACCAAGTCCCAGCCGGATTATGATTCTGGCCGGGTCATACCGCGCGACAAGTACTGTTGGAAACCCATTCATATTTTATTTTTGCATTATATCTATTGTATTCCAAATTTTTTATGGCAAAAACTCATCAAAGAAACCATAGAATCATCAAAACAAGCACACAACGCAAAGAAAACGGAATCTGTCAAAAACAGAACAGTCTGTAGCAATCTGACTTCTTCGAATACTTCTATAACTCCAAAAATTCGGAAAATTAGGAATACGTGAATAATTTGTTTATTAATCTTCTGTAAAAAGAATCAACTCAAAATCACTCTTCTGATAAAAATGAAAAATAATTTTGTGAGCACAAAAGTTTCTGCTTTTCAGCAAGATCAAATCAACTTTCACCCAAATCATCCCAAAGGCCTTGCTTGGCACAAACACTGATTTAAACCACAGAAACACATCTAACCATAGGCATAATTGTGTATTTTATTGAAAATTGCAAGAAAACCAAAAAGCAAAGGGATACAAGTTGGGTTGCCTCCCAACGAGCGCTATCGTTTTTATGCCCCTAGCTAGGCATAAGATTTCAACAATGCTCACACGAAAGATAAGAATTGAAACGCAAAGAAAGCATCATGACACATATAACAAACACATTTAATTCTAACATACTTCCTATGCATAGGAATTGTATAAGCAAATAAATTATCAAGGCTAGAAACATCTAACATATGCAAAGAAGAGGAATAAAACATTGACGATCTCAACATAATGAGACGTAATTTAGTAACATGATTTCTACAGCCATATTTTCCTCTCTCATAATAATTATAAGTAGGATCATATTCAAATTCAACAATATAGCTATCACATAACATTTTCTCTTCATGATCCACATGCATGCAGAGTTGACACTCTTCCAAAGTAGTGAGATTATCATCAAATAAAGTCATGGCCTCTCTAAGCCCACTTTTATCAAAAGTATCATAAGATCGAACACTCTCCAAATATGTGGGATTATTTTTAGCTAAAGTTGGCACTCTTCCAAACCCACTTTTAATATTATCGCAAGCGTATTCTTCATGAGGTTTAAATAAATTTTCAAAATCATAAGACTCATCATCACCCCAATCATGATCATTGCAATAAGTAGTGGACATAGCAATATTAGCATCCCCAAGCTTGGGGTTTTGCATATTATTAGAAAAATTGTCATTAATATAATTTATAATAACATCATTGCAATCATGCTTTTCATTCAAGGAGATATCATGAATCACTTGATAAATTTCTTTGTTTAACACTTCATCACAATTTTCAGATTCATAAATCTCAAGCAAGAGTTCATACATATAATCTAGTGAACTCAATTCACTAGCAATTGGTTCATCATAATTGGATCTTTTTAAAATATTAGCAAGTGGATGCGGATCCATATTAATAGATTTTTAGCAAGCAAATAGAAGGCACATGGCAACAAATGCAAACAAGAGATCTGACTAGAAAAAGGCGAACGAAAAGGAGGGCGAATAAAATGGCAAAATGTTGTGAAGTGGGGGAGAGGAAAACGAGAGGCAAATGGCAAAATAATGTAAATTTCATGGAGATGAGATTTGCTGTTAGGAACCTAGTAGATGTTGATGATGTCTCCCAGGCAACGGCACCAGAAATTCCTTTTGATGTCTGCTAGAACTACGTCGGTATTTCCCCAAAGAGGAAGGGATGATGCAGTATAGCGACGGTAGGTATTTCCCTCAGTGATGAGACCAAGGTTATTGAACCAGTAGGAGAACCTCCTCACACCACGTAAACAGCCCCTGCACACAAATAACAAATACTCGCAACCCGACGTGTTAAAAGGGTTGTCAATCCCTTTCGGGTACGACGCCTCAAGTAGGCAAGATAACGTGAGTAAATGTGGTAGATAGGATAAATAGATCATGGAACAAATAAATTGTAGCAAGGTATTTTTGTATTTTTGGTTTAATAGATTTGAAAATAAAAGCAAAGGAAAATAGATCACAAAGGCAAATATGATGAAAAGAGACCCGGGGGCCGTAGGTTTCACTAGTGGCTTCTCTCGAGAAAAATAGCAAACGGTGGGAAAACAATTAGTATTGGGCAACTGACAGAACTTCAAATAATCATGACGATATCTAGGCAATGATCATTATATAGGCATCACGTCCAAGATTAGTAGACTTACTCCTGCCTGCATCTACTACTATTACTCCACACATCAACCGCTATCCAGCATGCATCTAGACAAGATCTATTTATGTAGAAATAGACCCCATCTTATTATCCTTAATAGCAACGATACATACGTGTTGTTTCCCTTTCTGTCACTGGGATCAAGCACCGTAAGATCGAACCCATCACAAAGCACCTCTTCCCATTTCAAGATAAATAGATCAAGTTGGCCAAACAAAACCCAAATATCGGAGAAGAAATACAAGGCTATAATTAATCATGCATATAAGAGATCAAAGAAGACTCAAATAACTTTCACGGATAAAAACATAGATCTGGTCATAAACTCAAAGTTCATCGGATCCCAACAAACACACCGCAAAAAGACTTACATCATATGGATCTCCAAGAGACCATTGTATTGATAATCAAGAGAGAGAGAGGAAGCCATCTAGCTACTAACTACAAACCCGTAGGTCTACAAAGAACTACTCACACATCATAGGGGAGGCACCAATGGACATGATGAACCCCTCCGAGATGGTGTCTAGATTGGATCTAGTGTTTCTAGAATCTGCAGTGGCTGGAATTGATTTTCGTCGCCTCCCCTAGGGTTTCTGGAATATTGGGGTATTTATAGAGTAAAGAGGTGCTGCGGGAGGCCAACGAGGAGGGCACAACCCATCGGGGCGCGCCCTGGTGGGTTGTGCTCCCGTCAGAGCTCCCCTTAGGTGCATTCGTGGGCCACTGGATGTCTTCTGGCCCAAAAAAATCCGCAAAAAGTTTCGCTATATTTGGACTCTGTTTGGTATTGATTTCTTGCGATGTAAAAAACATGCAGAAAACAGCAACTGGCACACTGGGCACTATGTCAATAGGTTAGTACCAAAAAATGATATAAAATGACTATAAAATGATTGTAAAACATCCAATAATGATAATATAACAGCATGGAACAATCAAAAATTATTGATACGTTGGAGACGTATCAGTCCCGAAAGTCCTCTCCTATTTTTTCTAGGGAAAATGGCTTCATATAGCAGAAGATGGGCTTCAGAGGCCAGCCAGGGGCCCCACAAGCCACCAAAGCGCGCCCAGGGGGTGGGCGCACCCAGGTGCCTCGTGGGCACTTGGTGGGGCTCCTCTAGTATTTCTTTTCACTAGTATTTTTTATATATTCCAAAATTATTATCCGTGAAATTTAAATTCATTTGGAGTTGTACAGAATAGGTATCTCTGATGTAGCTTTTTCAGGTCCAGAATTCTAGATGTTGGCAATCTCCCTCTTCATATAAATCTTGCAAATTAAGAGAGAAAAGGCATTAGAATTGCACCACAAAGTATTATATAGACCAAACATTATAAATAACAGTAGGAAAACATTATGCGAAATGGACGCATCACACCTCCTGTCACATGTGATCTTTCAAGATTGCTCTAGAGATGTTACTCCTTGGATGTATCTTGACTTCTTGGCCGACTGGGACAAGAAGTACAGTTGAGGTCTGCTGGGCTCGCCTACTTATACCATCAGGTAACAAGTTATTGCAATACTCATTAAGCATGTTAGTATGTTTTCATGAATTGTGCGAAGCTAAGCATGACTGAATTGGTGGTTTGCAGCTTGACGATGCTTGTAGGAAAACTAGCAAGAAACCATGCATGGGAGGATATATTTGGGGCCTCTCGGTGTGGATGTGGGAGCATGTGCCGGTTGGACATCCTGAAGAGGATGATTCAACGAGACGGTGGGTAGGCCTTGATGAAGAACATGACGTTTTTTGACTCCCCGCCGTGGCATTCTCTGGGGATAGGGTTAAACTGTTTGGAAGCAAGTCAAAGACTTTGTACAAGAGCTTCATCAACGAGATGGACAACCTCACATATCGCCAGGTATAGCGATTCATTATTTTCTATCAGCTTTCATGGAATACATTGGAAGATCTAACGAGGTCATTCACAGGTTAACTTGAGGCCTTACGAGGCACAAAGGGGTTTTCCATTAAACCACATGTGTACTAGGGATGCCCATCTTTGGCGGATCACGTGCCCTATTATATGCATTTATCTTGTCGAGTGGGATCTACCCCATGGAGTGTAACATCCCAAACTTTCAAATTGAAATGTCTTGCAATTATTAGCTAAGCATCTATGCATTTTGTTTGAATTGCATGGCATTTGGAAATTTCAGAGGCATTTGAATTTGGATTCAACTTGGCATTTGAAATTCATTTCAAATATCCGTGACAAATACTTGAGCAAAAGTATGAGAAGAGCTAAAATGACACTCCAAAAATGTCAGAAGAAAATAATGCCAAAAGTATGAATTCAAATTTGGATTTATTTGGAATTTTCAAAAAAATGTTTTTATAAAGTTTTTATGTAGCCTCTGAAAAATAGTTAATATGATAGGCTTTATTTATTGAGTATTTATATATATAGGAAATTATATTTCATTTCTCTTTATATTTTATTTCCCTCTGTTTGTTTAAAAAAAGGCGTGCCAGCCAGGCTAGGCAGCCGAGGAGCCAGCTGTCGTGGTTCTAAGCCTGACAGTAGAAAGGGGGTAGGTATGGAAAGGCAAGATCTTAGCTATGGCGAAGATGTACACACGATGTTTACGAGTTCAGGCCCTTCTCGGAGGAAGTAATAGCCCTACGTCTCGGTGCCCGGAGGCGGTCGATTGGATTATGTGTGTTGAATTACAGAGTGTGCGAACCCTTGTGCCAGAGGAGGGGGCTGGCTTATATAGAGTGCGCCAGGACCCCAGCCCCACTATATTACAAGGGAACTAATGTACATAAAGTAGGGGTGTTACTGGTAACGCCAGCATTTAGTACTCTTAATGCTCATGAAGGCTAAGGAGTAAATATCTGGCCGTTGTGTGCTCTTCTGGCTTCTGGTCTTCGATATGGTCGAGTGATCTTCCTTGTGGTCGAGTGACGATAGGTAATGATTGTCGAGTGGTGCGTACGTCGAGTGGATTGCCCTCGACATACGAGACTGGTGCTCTTCTGTTGACTCTTGGTCTTTCCATCTTCCAAGGTAGTGACCTTGGGTAGGACGTATAGGTCGAGCCTATGACCCTACCCCGGGTCTGTATCCTCGTCAGTAGCCCCCAAATGGATTAAGGTGTGAGAGGAAAGTAAGGCAGCGTTGGACCTGTCAGGTGCTTTGTGTCTCCGCGAGTATTTCCTGTTAGACTGAACGCCTGCGTTGATACTTCAGAGTCGACTCGATTGCCTTGATCCATTCAGGAAGTCGTCGACCGAACTGGTGGCCTCATGCATCAAGTGTAGTGTGGGAGCGTGAGATCTCAGGCGAGATTGTCTGCGGGGAATCCCGGATTCTGCGGGATATGAAATTTTGGAGGCGCGCGCGGGTAGGAGGGCGCCGAAAAAAGGGGAACCCGGACGAGCTGAGACGCCTCAATTATCGTGCCACCTTTTTCGCCATGTTCGTTGCATGCAACTGTAGCAGGATTTGACGGGATTGCCCGGCCCCACGCGCCAGTCACTCAGAAGTGAGCCTTTATAAGGCGATGGGGCCGGGGTGCTTGCACTATGCACGCTCGCCTCTTCTTCTCCTTTCTCTGCTCCTCCGCCGAACCAAGCGCTTCCGCCTCCAACATCGCCGCTTTCCCACCATGGTGAAGGACAAGACGGCGGCGCTAGAGCGCGCCAAGAAGGCGACGGGGGCGGCGAAGGGCAAGAAAACGAGCCGCGGATCGTCATCGCGCTCGGGGTTGCCGCCAGGCTGGATCCAAGGCGATTGGATCCGGTCTTCGATCCGGCAGGAGGATCTGACCGAGCTGGAGGAGACCGGGCTGATTGTAGAGGGAGCGGCGAGGCTGCCGAAGGGAGAGACGGAGCCGCAACCTCGACCGGGTGAGTGTGTCTTGCTCGCCACCCATGTCGACCAGGGCTTCTCGCTTCCTCCGCATCCTTTCTTCCGAGGGTTTTTGAACTTTTTTGGGGCACAGCTCCATCACTTTTCCCCCAACACCATCATGTATCTAGCCGTGTGCGTGTCGATGTGCGAGAACTTCTTAGGGTGTCGACCGCACTGGGGTCTCTTCAAACACATCTTCACCATTCGTTCCCAGTCGGTTAAGAAGGCGAAGTCGAGCGACTCGAAAACCCACGTTATCCAAATGTGCGGGGGTTTAGGTATCCAAAAGAGGAATAGGAGTGCTTTCCCCGCTATGATCCTCCCTAAATCCGTCAGGGGCTGGCAATCGACCTGGTTCTACTGCCAGGACATGGCGACTCTGGGCCAGTCGACCGGTCTTCCTCCTTTTTCATTCGACCGGGTCCAGACTCCTGCCCCGCTGAAGGTTACTACTGCTGAGACCATGGAGACGAGGATGCTAGTGGACTGAGTGGTCCATCTCATCAATGATGGCGTCACTGGAATGGACTTGCTGGAGGTGTTCCTTGCTCGATGTATCTAGCCTCTCCAGTCCCGTGACCACCCGATGTGGTTGTACTCTAAACCGGGCGACTCCACTCGGGTCCATCCAGAAGAAGTGCCGCTCGGCACCATGGCCTTGTGGTTGAAGGGTATCACGGGCAATCAAGATAACCCTAGAGGATCCAGACGAGTCGCCCCTTTTGAAAGTGACAACCCACCCGACAAGGTACCTTCTCCGTTCCGACTGTTTTCCGCTTGCATTCCGACTGTGTTTGGTGTTGGCTGACTCTTGTTTTGGCCAACTTGCTTTGCATTTATTCACAAAGATGTACTCAATACCCAACGACAAACAGGCTTTGGCTCAGGACCAGGAGGGGGAGGATAGCGCGGAAGAGAGTGGCGAATGGGAGTCCCCGGGAGAGGAGGAGGAGGAGGACAACGATGAGTCGGACGAGGAGGAAGAGATCGACTCACCGCCGCGCTCTGAGCATCGATCCAAGCAGCAACACGATCCATCCGGTGGTCGAGTGAAGAGTGTGGCTCCGAGCGCCACCACCCAGAAGCGCACTCGGACGTCGACTCCGGAGCCGACGGAGAAGGTGTCTAAGCAGCCTAAAGTCGCCCCTTCCAAGACCCGGAAGACGCTGCCGCGCATCAAGATGGATGTCCCCGTTGCCTTAGGGTGGGTATCTTGTTTGCGTTTTTGTAAGTCGACTGAAGGTTTTCCCGATCCGACTGACTAGTTCTTGTCTCTTTTCAGCCCCACCTCCACTGCCATTGACATGGACATTGACAAGGCACCAGAAGACGAAGAGGACACCTCACGGGCTGGTAAGTTCATTCAACTCAGTCCTGTTCAACCGAGTGGGTGGTCGATTGACTGAAAATTTGGTGCTTCTCTTCTTATGTAGCTCCGCAAGATATCGTTGTGCTTCTTGATGACGAGGAGGAAGAAGAAGCCCCACAAGAGAGGAAGAAGAAGAGTGGAGGTTCGAGCAGAAGGAGACTTGAAGTCCAAATCCCTCAGTCAACGCCGGCACCCGAGGCGACAGCTCGGACTAATGTCACATTTGCCAACCCGTTGACGACTGATCGTCCGTCGGGGTCGACTGCACAGATGCCTGCTGCACCGGTGCAACTCCATTCGTCTGACCCGGCCGCTACTTTGACCCCTCTGGAGCCATCCCTTTTTGCTACATATCAAACTCCGGACGATTCGCCAAGTGTCGCTAGGGAAGCTCTTCGCCAGGCAAATCTTGTCATGGAGCAGGTGAAGGTGATGCATGAGGCTAGTCAGATAGCCTATAATGACAGCACTGCCCTTCAGACCAATGTTCAGGTTAGTAAACTTCCGACTGAACTTTTGAACGTTGCCTAATATCTGATCACCCACTGGGTGTTCCTTCATTTAGAACCCAAGAAATCTCTGATGTTGCACTTTCCGAATCAATGGGGGCACGTCGAGTGCACCCACTGGGTGTAGTCCCCGAGACCACGGTTGGCTGCTGGCAGTCGACTGAGGTCTGATGAGTGTTGGTCATTCTGCCTCTGCTTTTTTTACTGAGTATTGATCTGATCCAGTGGGGGCACGCTGAGTGCACCCACTGGGTGTAGTCCCCGAGACTACTATTGAATATTTTATTCGGCAGTAGTCTTAGAGTAAACCTTCTCTTTCGTTGTTGTTTGTATGTGTCGACTGATATGTCTGTCTTCCTGTCTGCAAAGGTCTTATGATCTTGGAGCTTGGCTCACCGAATTAAAGAAGAAGCATATCGGTGTGGAACTTGATCTTGAACTTGCGAAGAAGAACCTGAAGAAAGCTCAAGAAGAAACAGCCATCATGGGAGGTAATCACTCGGCCATTTTGTCTGCTTTGTAGCTTTACACTTGGCACTGGCTTTTCTTTCAGTCTCTTTGAACCGAGTGAATTCGCATAAGCAGATGTGCGTAGTGAAAATCGCCAACTCCAGTCTCGTCTGAAGAGTGTTGTTTCTTTAGAGAGGATGAAGGAAGCTCTGGAGCAGAAGGATCTGGACCTTGCAGCTGCTCAAAAGGAAGCGCGCGAGAAGATGAAGCTTGCGGAAGAGAAGCTGGCTTCAGTCGGCAAGCTGGAGGATGAGAACACGACGTTGAAGACGGCTGTCTCGGACGCTAATCGTGAAGTTGAGCAGTTGCGGAAGGATAAGGAGAACTTGACCACTGAAGTCGAAGGCCTCAGGACCAAGACTGGCAGGCTAGAGTCTCATTTAGAGCAACTTGCGGCAAAGCTTGTCCTGAAGCTTGAGGGTACGTCTGTCTCGTTAAATAACTGTCACCGACTGAGATTTGCAACACTGTCGACTCATTGTTTGTTGTGATCAAACAGAATTCTGTCAGGACTTCGAGGCCGAAACTGGATGGGTCGAGACAAGTCTCGACCCTATCAACTGCCCCATGAAGGATGAAGCCGTGATGAACTTGCTCCAACTGGAATCGCGCTTGGATGATGCAGTTGACTATCTGGCTCGGCTGAAGGCGGTGATGACCCGAGTGGATCCTGAGCTCTGGCCTTGGGAGGAACTGTCGCAAGACCTCGAGTCCTTGATGGCTCGGCTAAACCAGATTCCAAGCCGAGTGCAAGAGTGGAAGAAATCCTCTGCCCGCTGTGGTGCTGATGTCGCTTTGTCTCTGGTCCGAGTGCACTGCAAGGAAGCTAAAGAAGACAAGTTGGCATCTCTCAAAGTGGACAACACTAAGAAGCACTCCTTCCAGGATTTCATGGACACTTTCTCAAGGCAGCCACTCGCATCGCCGACAGCATCGACCTCGACAGCTTCTGCGACCCGGCCAGACCTTCTCCCGCCGAGTGATTAAAAAATATTATGGATCACTTTTATTTGCCTCGGAATGCCAAGTGAATTTTTAACCGTTAAAACTCCTTCGGGCCTGATGTCCAAGCACTTTATTCTGCGGTCAAGAAACTTTGGATGTATCATCTCATATATCGCGTCTGTCTTCGAACGAAATTCGTTTTTCTCTCGAATTGTTGTCTGTTTGCTTAGTGCAGCTTCTGGAGAAGAATGGCCAGTCGACCAATCAGGCGACCCTTGAGCAACATTGATCAGCTCATCAGCAAGGCATTCAGCAATGGTCTTGATGTTCCAGTCGACCGATCGGGCGATCCTTGAGTAGCATTGATCAGCTCATCAGCAAGGCACTCAGCAATGGTCTTGACGTTCCAGTCGACCGATCGGGTGATCCTTGAGTAGCATTGATCAGCTCGTTAGCAAGGCACTCAGCAATGGTCTCGTCGTTCCAGTCGACCGGTTGGGTAAGGTTTTTGAACCTTAGGCGAGTACGAGACTGCGGCTTAGCCTCCCGAGTGAGAGGATTGCTCTTTACTCGATGTAATTTCAAACTTAGGCGAGTACGAGACTGCAGCCAAGCCCCCGAGTGGGAGGATCGTTCTCCACTTGGTAGGATTTTTCATTACTTAGGCGAGCACTGGGCTGCAGCTAAGCCTCCCGAGTGAGATGATTGCTCTTCACTCGGTGAGATTTTTCATTACTTAGGCGAGCATTGGGCTGCAGCTAAGCCTCCCGAGTGAGAGGATTGCTCTTCACTCAGTAGGAATTTTTCGAACTTAGGCGAGTACGAGACTGCAGCTAAGCCCCTGAGTGGGAGAATCGCTCTCCACTTGGTGGGATTTTTAAAACTTAGGCGAGTACGAAACTG
>NC_041391.1:222350890-222399970 GCF_002162155.2 Triticum dicoccoides
CCCCGAGTGTGAGGCAGACTCATCACTCAGTAGGATTTTTATCACTTAGGCGAGCACTGGGCTACAGCTAAGCCTCCGAGTGAGAGGCAGACTCATCACTCGATAGGATTTTTATCACTTAGGCGAGCACTGGGCTGCAGCTAAGCCCCCGAGTGAGAGGAAGACTCATCACTCGGTAGGATTTTTATCACTTAGGCGAGCACTGGGCTGCAGCTAAGCCTCTGAGTGAGAGGCAGACTCATCACTCGGTAGGATTTTTATCACTTAGATTTAGGTGAAATAGATTCGCGGCTAAAGTAGCATACACAAAAAGAAATAAAAAACACCCACTCGGAAGGAGTAAATTATGTCTTTTGATAATTAAGCTAACAGGTATCCCTTATTACATCCGATCGGTTTAACTATTTAAGAATAGAAACGGCGGAGCAGATCCGCATTCCAGGCGCGTGGCTCATCTCTATTGGTAATGATGAAAGGGCCTTCCCAAGCGGGGGCGAGCTTGTGTGGCCTTTGTTGATCCACTCGGAGGACCAAGTCCCCTTCCTGGAATGCACGACCCCTTACGTTCTTGGAGTGGAATCGACATAAGTCTTACTGGTAAACGGTCGACCGGATCAAAGCCATCTCTCTCTCTTCCTCCAAGAGGTCGACTGCGTCTTGTCGAGCTTGCTCTGCTTCTTCGTCTGAGAAGATTTCGACCCGGGGAGTGTTGTGGAGCAAATCACTCGGCAAAACGGCTTCGGCTCTGTAGACCAGAAAGAATGGAGTCTGTCCAGTCGACCGATTGGGGGTTGTCCTCAGTCCCCAAAGCATCGATGGGATCTCATCGACCCAAGCCCCTGTCGCGTGCTTGAGGTCACGCATTAGCCGAGGCTTCAATCCTTTGAGAATCAATCCATTCGCTCGCTCAGCTTGTCCATTCGACTGGGGATGGGCGACTGAAGCGTAATCTACCCTCGTGCCTTGGGAGGCGCAAAAAGCTTTGAACTCTTCAGAATCGAAGTTCGAGCCGTTGTCCGTGATGATGCTGTGCGGGACACCATATCTGAATATAAGTTCTCTGATGAAACTCACGGCTGTGCTCGCTTTGAGGCTCTTGATGGGCTTGGCTTCTATCCATTTGGTGAACTTGTCGACTACTACCAACACATGAGTAAATCCACTCCTGCCTGTCCTCAGAGGTCCTACCATGTCCAATCCCCAAACAGCGAAGGGCCAAACGAGTGGAATAGTCTTCAGAGCTGACGTAGGTTTGTGAGACATGTTGGAATAAAACTAACAACCTTCACACTTGTCCACTATTTCCTTTGCCATCTCGCTAGCATGCGGCCAGTAAAACTCGGCTCGGTATGCTTTGGCTACGATGGTCCGAGAAGATGCATGGTGACCACAGGTTCCCGAGTGGATATCATTAAGGATCATTCGGCCTTCTTCTGGCGTGATGCACTTCTGGCAGGCTCCAGTTACACTCTCTCTGAACAACTGTCCTCTTATCACAGTAAAGGCTTTAGACCGTCGGACGATCTGTCGAGCTTCTTCTTCATCCTCTGAGAGTTCCTTCCTAAGAATATATGCGATGTATGGTACTGTCCAGTCGGGAGTGATGACCAAAACCTCCATGACTAAGTCGACCACGGCCGGGACTTCGACTTCAGTCGGATCTGTGGCACTCTTGGGCTGCGGTGACTCTTCGGTGAAAGGATCTTCTTGAATCGAATGTGAATGGATATGTTCCAGAAACACGTTTCGGGGAATAGCCTCTCTCTTTGAGCCTATCTTGGCCAACTCATCAGTAGCTTGCTTTTTCAGTCGGGGTATATGGTGGAGTTCCAAACCTTCAAACCTCTTCTCCAGCTTTCTCACTGCATTGCAATAACCGGTCATGGTTGGGCTTCTGACATCCCATTCCTTCATGACTTGGTTAACCACCAAATCAGAATCGCCATAAACCATAAGGCGACGGACGCCGAGTGAAATGGCCATACACAACCCATATAGAAGTGCTTCATATTCAGCTTCGTTATTGGAGGAATCAAAATGAATCAGGAGAACGTAACTAAGCCTGTCTCCGCGGGGGGATACCAACACTACTCCAGCACCTGAACCATTCAGCATCTTGGAGCCACCAAAAAACATAGTCCAATATTCCGAGTGAACTTCAGTCGGCAATTGCTATTCAATCCACTCGGCCAGAAAATTTGCAATTGCTTGGGACTTGATGGCCTTCTTTGCCTCGAACCTGATATCGAAAGGGAGGAGTTCAATCGCCCATTTGGCCACTCGACCAGTTGCATCTTTGTTATTCAGAATTTCGGATAGTGGCGCATCGCTGACGACTGTAATGGAGTGGTCAGAGAAGTAATGCGCAACCTTCTTCATGGTCATGTATATTCCATAGACAAGCATCTGATAATGCGGGTATTGTTGCTTGGATGGAGTCAAAACTTCAGAGAGATAATAGACTGGGCATTGAACCTTGTAGGCTTTTCCTTCTTCTTCCCGCTCGACCATGAGTATTGTACTGACAACTTGTCCAATGGCTGCAACGTAGAGCAGTAAAGGCTCTTTGCTGATTGGCGCAGCGAGCACCGGCTGGGTGGAAAGCAGGGTTTTGAGTTCTGCAAACGCTGCTTCAGCTTCATCAGTCCACTCGAACTTATCAAACTTCTTCATCAATCGGTGAAATGAATCGACTCAGAGCGGTCAAACAACCAGTCAGCTTCTGAACGTCATGCACTCGCACGGGGCGTTTCATTCGGAGGATGGTATCAACTTTCTCTGGATTGGCATCGATCCCTCGTTCGGAAACGAGAAAACCGAGTAACTTTCCTCCTGGAACTCCGAACGTGCATTTTGACGGATTAAGCTTGATATCTAATCTTCTGAGGTTGGCAAAGGTTTCTGCAAGGTCAGTCAATAGGTCGGAACCTTTGCGAGACTTGACCACAATGTCATCCATGTACGCTTCCACATTCCGAATGATCTGAGTGAGCAGGCACTTCTGAATCATTCTCATGAATGTGGCTCCAGCATTTTTCAAACCAAAAGGCATGGTGACATAGCAAAAGCACCCGAATGGGGTGATGAAGGTTGTTTTTATTTCATCGAGACCATACAGTCGGATCTGATGGTATCCGGAATATGCATCTAAGAAAGACAAGCGTTCACACCCTGTAGTCAAGTCAACAATCTGATCAATGCGAGGGAGAGGAAAGTGATCTTTCGGGCAGGCCCGATTGATATGCTTGAAATCAATGCACATACGAAGTGAATTATCCTTCTTAGGAACCATGACTACGTTGGCTAGCCACTCGGAGTGGTAGATTTCACGGATGAACTCTGCTGCCAACAGTCAAGCCACTTCTTCGCTGATTGCTTTCCTCTTCTGCACGGCGGACCGCCAAAGATGTTCTTTGACGGGTTTTATTTTGGGGTCGACACGCAAACGGTGCTCGGCCAATCCTCTGGGTACACCTGGCATGTCAGAAGGTTTCCAGGCAAAGATGTCCCAGTTCTCACAGAGGAACTGGACGAGCGCTTCTTCCTATTTGTTGTCGAGTGTCGTTGATATACGGGTCGGTGCGGCACTAGGATCCGTCGGGTGAATATGAATTGGCTTCGTCTCACCAGTCGATTGGAATGCAGAACCTATGGCAGGTTTGTTGGCTCTAAGCAGATCACTCGGATCCGTGTTCTTCTGATATTCTTGAAGCTCAACTGCTGCCATCTTCCCATCAGCAATCTTGGAGCCTTTCTAGAAACACTCCTCAGCCTTCTGTCGACTGCCTGTAACTACGATCACGCCTTTGGGGCCAGGCATCTTCAGTTTGAGGTACACATAACATGGTTGAGCTATAAAGCGTGCATAGGCCGGCCTACCCAAAATGGCATGATAGGCACTCTGGAAATCCACGACTTCAAATGTCAACTTTTCCTTACGGTAATGCTTTGAGTCACCGAAAACCACGTCGAGGGTGATCTGTCCGAGTGACTCGGCCTTCTTCCCAGGAATAACACCATGAAAAATCATATTGCTCTCGCTAAGCTTGGACATCGGAATGCCCATCCCCTTCAGAGTCTCAGCATAGAGGATGTTCAGACTGCTGCCACCGTCCATCGGTACCTTGGTCAGATGAGTGCCTCCGACCACGGGGTCGACTACCAAAGCTTGCCTCCCAGGGGTGGCCACACGAGCAGGGTGGTCAGACTGGTTGACTGTAATGGCTGTCTGAGACCATCTCAGGTAGGTGGTCGTCGTCATGGGAGCGACCATGTTCACCTCCCTGTTGATGACCTTCAATCGACTCTTGCTTTCAACGTCGGCGAATATCATCAATGTGGAATATGACTTTGGGATAACCATCGTCTTCCTATTCATCTTCACCTTGGTCCGACTCCTTCTCCCTTTCAGTGGGTTGTTTCTCTCTGAACTGCTGGATTAGGAGTCGACACTGTCGGGTGGTATGCTTCGGGTAAATCAGATCACCTTCCTCATCTTTCTTCGTGTGGATGTGGCACGGCAAATCCATCATGTCATTCCCTTCCTTGTCCTTCACCTTCTTAGGGGCCCAAGGCCCTTTAGGTTTTCCCTTGAACTTTCCTTGATTCACTGCTGCAATCTCTCTGGGCGCTGCCGGCTCGACCTTGCGCTTCTGCTTCCGACTAGAGTTACCTCCACCGGTATCTTGCCCGACTGGTTTGCTCTTCCCGCTACGGAGTCGATCCTCTTCTTCTCCGTTACCGTACAGGTGGCTATTTCCATCATTCGAGCCAGAGTCGTATCTCTAGTCCGACCGAATTTCAAGACCAACTCTCTGTATTTGACGCCTTCCTTGAAGGCGCACACGGCTTGATGCTCTGAAACATTCTCGATGGTGTGGTGCAGGGTGGACCATCTCTGGATGAACTCTCTCAAAGTCTCATTCGGCTTCTGCATGCAGTGCTGCAACTCTGGCAATCCTCCAGGTCACTTGCACGTGCCTTTGAAAGTCCTCACGAACACTCGGGATAGCTCTTCCCAACTGTGAATGCTGCCCGGAGCCAACTGAGTCAGCCATCCTCGGGCTGGCCCTTCCAACATGAGAGGAAGATGCTTCATTGCTATCCGTCGTTGCCGCCCCCGATCTGCACAGCCACTCGATAATCTTCAAGCCAAGTTTCAGGCTTGGATTCACCACTGAACTTACTGATCCCGGATGTCAGCCTGAAGTTGGGAGGTATCACTGCTGCCCTGATGGCTCTGCTAAAACACTCGGGACCAGAAACATGCACTCGGTTGCCACTTGGATGGTCTCTGTCAGGGTCTTCTTTGTGTGCTCTATTCCGGTCGACCAGGCCTTGAACGAGGATAGACCTTGCGTCGAAGCCTGGTTCCCTTGGGTCGACTGAATTCCTGCGCTCACCACTGTGACGGCGCCTATCATCATTCCACCGAGGCACGTATGACGCACTCCTCGGAGGAGGCGTGGGTCCTCGACAACAGTTGTCACGGTCGATTGGATGATCATACTGCCCATGGCCTTCATGCCGCGGAGGCGATCTTGGGCTGTGAGCCGACTGAACCGTGTCCGCTGCAACGGATCTGCTATGAATCCTATTCCGCGACTGAGATACTGCTGTATTCTGTTCTCCTGCTGCTCGGAGCAGGGCCCGGATCTGCATCAGCCCTCTTCCAGCTTCCGACTGGGAAGGTTGGATGGACTCTGCTATTCGGGCCGTAGCTGTGAGATTCTGAATCGACGTGCGGTATACCTTAGGTGGAGGCGGGAAAAGTTGTCATCGACTGGATTCATGGATCCGCTCCTGAGAACGCTCGTCGAGAGCACGTTGAAGGTTATCCAGTCGAGTGCGCTCCGCCAAGTTGGCTAAGCGCACTTCCTCCAAGGCTCGAGCCTCGGGGGTTTATCCGGCGATGGGCGTGTGAAGCGCGTCCATATTGTGACGACGAAGATCTTCTCTCTGCTGCAAGGAGAGAGGTTCGGGATGATACTCCTCGTGGACCCGTGATGGATTGCCACCAGCCTCTTCACCGTCCTCGCGGCGAAAACTAGGTGGGCTACGCAGACCATCGACCATCAAGACTTAAGCCGCAGGATCGCTGCTATTGCACTCGGACGCCGTCTCCACGGAGCCAATTGACAGATCGAACAGGTCGTGGAGAGTTTCGTCGGGCTCGATTGCCGCGACTTGATGGGTGGCCGAGCATAGAGCCACTGCATGCCTCACCCACCGCTGAAGCCACGACCGACCGGATTGCTTGCGGTGATGGATAGCGGGAAGGGGGGACGCCACTGGAGCCGACTGATACTGGGTCGATGGCTGTCGAAGAAGAACACCACGAACACACGCGCGAAAGTGTGTCACCCCTCGGATGGGGAGCGCTTCGACATCGAGTGGAGCTTCCTGAAGCCACGCCGAGTCGTCGGCGACGAAAACGAGCGCGCCGAGACAGATCTCGCGGCCCTCAACCATCTCGCCGCCAGAAACCATGATGATGGTCAGAAAACAAACTTGCAACTTCACCAATAAGTCGCTAAGACACCTGCCCCATGGTGGGCGCCAACTGTCGTGGTTCTAAGCCTGACAGTAGAAAGGGGGTAGGTATGGAGAGGCAAGATCTTAGCTATGGCGAAGATGTACACACGATGTTTACGAGTTCAGGCCCTTCTCAGAGGAAGTAATAGCCCTATGTCTTGGTGCTCGGAGGCGGTCGATTGGATTATGTGTGTTGAATTACAGAGTGTGCGAACCCTTGTGCCAGAGGAGGGGGTGGCTTATATAGAGTGCGCCAGGACCCCAGCCCCACTCCATTACAAGGGAACTAATGTACATAAAGTAGGGGCATTACTGGTAATGCCAACATTTAGTACTCTTAGTGCTCATGAAGGCTAAGGAGTAAATATCTGGCTGTTGTGTGCTCTTCTGGCTTCTGGTCTTCGATATGGTCGAGTGATCTTCCTTGTGGTCGAGTGACGATAGGTAATGATCGTCGAGTGGTGCGTACGTCGAGTGGATTGCCCACGACATATGAGACTGGTGCTCTTCTGTTAACTCTTGGTCTTTCCATCTTCTAGGGTAGTGACCTTGGGTAGGACGTATAGGTCGAGCCTATGACCCTACCCCGGGTCTGTATCCTCGTCACCAGCCGGCCCAGCCAGCCCATCGAGTCACAACCTAGCCAGCGCCAGCGCCCACAGCTCTGTTCGCCCCGATCGCCCGACCCAACCTTCTTCTCTGTCTCACTGATCGCGGGGCCTGCCCTCATCTCTTACCCCTCGCCCACGCCTTGCTCAACCCCGAGTCGGAGCGCGTCCAGAGCACCTTCGTGGTTCCGATCCTTGTGGGATCGCGCTCCGAGATCTACCCCTGCCCCACGAAGTTGCCCTATATAAATCCCTCGTTCTCCTCTCTCGCGCCCCCTAAAACCCTACCCCAACCATCACTATAGCCCATGCCACCTCCGTCCCGATCTCGTTCTGCCGCCGCCGTTCACCGATCATCGCTGACGTCACCAAACTCTCCACCTCGCTCTGCCACATCCGCCCAATGTCCTCACTGCCTTCGCCGACCACCGGAGCCGCCACGCCATCGCCCTCGTTCCGACGCCAGTGAGCCACTTCCCAGCCTCCCAACTCCACCATACAAAACCCCTCTCCCTCACGTACCTTGCTGACATCACCTCACCACCCAAGACCTATCGACGCATCGACCCTGAGCTAGTCCGTAGCTCACCGGAGCAGCAGAGCACTAGACTCTGCACTACCTCGCCTTCATCGCCTCCATCATCTCCGAGCTCCACCAACAACACCGCAACGACCCCCTCGCCAAGCCGCCTCGCCCTAACGTCTTCGCTGTCTTCCCCGATGACCAGAGCAGCCGAACCGCCGTCACTCGAGCCGCCCCGCGCCGTCGAACCCCGCTGTAAGCCGCCAGCCTCCTCCCCTTCGTTGCATCCCTAACCTAGGGCTTAGATTAGAACTAGTGAAGAGTTAGGTTTTTTAGTAGATCGGTTTAGTTACGGTTCATTCTTGGTTTGGTTAGATTAGATCGAACCGGTCGGTTTATTTGTTAGCCCGTATGCGTTTTATTTGTTTTCTGCCCGAGCGTTAGATAGCTACAGATCGCACACCCCTAAGCCCAGTAGCGCATGTCTATTTTTTATTTTAGTATTTTCATTTCTATTTCTAAAACAGAATAGTTCTATTTTTATAAAATTCATTTCTCTTAGGTTATTTAGAATTTTCGATTGATTCTTTTTGCTCTAGTTGGGAAATTTCATGAAAAGTTTCTGTAGATATAACTTTAGTCCATGTTTGAAGTTTTAAAAATTGATTTGCATGAATTTTGTTCAGATCACCAAATTTGCAATAACTAGAGCTAGGATTAATATTTTTAGGCGATTCTTTTTGTTACTGTTTTCTTGTGACCTTGGCTATCAGTATGTTTAGTTTGGTTAATTTAAGAATTTATTAAAAAAATCTCGAAAACAGTACTATTTTGATTTTTATCATCTTTGTTACTATTTCTTTTCTTTTAAATAGTTTTAAAATTATTTTATTTTTTTGTTCTTTTGATATGTTCAGATTGGTTCTATAGATCAACGGTAGCAAATTTATTTTGTAGAAAAAAAATTAGCTTGTTTTCTTTAGTTTTACTAGGAAACCCGTTTTAAGCATATTAGGAGTTTCGTAAAAGGTTTTAATGTGATTCTTTTTGCATAAAATTTCTTTGTTCTTTTTCTTTCTGTTTTATAGCAAGAACTTTATTTTTGTTCTATTAAAAAATATTAATGGCAGAAAGTTTATTTTAGTTTGTTTCACTTGTAGTATAACTTTGCTTGCCTTTCTTTGTTTGTTTTATTGATTGCTTTGTGTTGTAGTACTTTTGTTTGATGAAATGCTTATTGTATGTTATTTATTGATTTGTTAGACTATCCGGAGTGCGAGGCTTGTGTCTACGAAGTGTTAGATTTCAGCATCATCAACAAGGCAAGTTCACTTTGATCATGTACTTTCAATGCCCATGTTTTCTTACATAAGTAGTTTTCTTTCACCTTGAATAGTAGGATTTTGAGCTTGAACTTGAGGTAGTAGCATGAGGTAGCAGAAACCGAACACCCTGTTACCATTGCCCGGGAAGGGACGTTACTTCATATTTCATACGCTCTAGTAGATGGGCTTTGGTTGTGAGATTTAGAAGTGTTGTGAGGTTAAGTAATTTCAAGACCTCCAAGATGATTCAAGAATTCAGGATTTCAAGGACTCAATATACCTCTGGGTGGATTGAAAGCATCTGGCAGCCTGATTTCTATCATGGTTATGCTCGGGAATCCTGGTATCTACATGTGATCATCCCAATGGAATGCCACCCAGGCTCAAAGAGATGGATGGATACTTCAAGGCTGGAAAGCTTGCGTGTGCAACCGCAAGCCATCATGGGCTCTGGCTTGGTTAACCTTAGTCGACACTCTGGTTTGTCAGATTGCTAGCAGATGTAAATGAAAGGTAGGATTGGATGAGCACTGACTTTCGGTCGGAGGACCACTTTGGAAGACCATGTTTCGATTTTCCCATTCTCAAACACCAGGCAGTGCAAGGACATAATGGGAGGGAACTTGCACATAAAGTGTACAAAACTCTATAGAGTAACAATGTAATCGATTAGTCGTGTCCCCGGTTACAGACAACTTAAGAACAGGAGATGATACTATTAGCCAGTCTCAACACAATTAATAATAATGAGTGCGTTTATTAACAATTTTGGGATATGAGCATTGGTTGGCGGAGCCATCTCATTAACAACAAATATTTTGTAGTAATTACAATCTAGTCCTTTTGTTGTAGGGAAAAATTTGATTTTCGCAAAAACTTAAACTTAGGGCCCCACAGCCAAAACTGCAGATAGTGATAGTATCTTATTATTGTTTTCCTCTCTGTGACTTGCCAGCACATTCAAAATATTGACCTACATGGTTGTAACGTCTTATGTTGTAGAGGTTTATTCCAACCAGGAGTGAGGCTACACTCTACGCTCGGTGATTGCCCTATGGAGTCGAATGGACTCGCTGTCGTCTACGTCTTCCGTAGCATTTAGTTTTTCTCATGAGTTGGCCTTCGGCTGAATTTATTCCATTGCAATAAAGACTCTATATGAGAATTGTGTAATAAATCAGGTGTGATTGAACTTTGAAATTTACATCAATGTACTATGTGTGCCAGTATGATCTTGGGATGGTGCAGATACATAGAGACTTGATCGATTTCGAGTCGGGTCGCTACAGAGATGGTATCAGAGCACACGCTGACCATAGGACGTAGCCTCCAGGATCGGAAAGCCATATGAGAAAAACTATTTTACAATTTTCCTATATATCATTTGGTCTATAATCTTCTCTATTTGTTTCTGTCTCTTCTCTAATTCACTAAAATAGTTGTTTACCCATCACCAAGTCTGCTCAATCCGATGAGACCTTTCCCTATGAAGACGACGATGACGAAGAAGAATTCGGAGCCGACGTTGTTATGATGAAGTCTTCCACCGATGAGAACTAGATTCATACCACCATCTAAACATTAGAAATTCGTTAGACGGTTGGATTCTCGATTAGTTCGTTACAATCAATGTGTGAAACTTGATTGAAGTGATTGGTGTGTTATTGATTGTTGCATACATGTGGGTAGTGTTATTTCTCTTTAGACCCTTGGTCTATTCTAATTTCTCATCCACTCCAAAACATCAGATTCCTCCAAGACATGACCCCGGATTCACTTTCCCGCCGGAGCTCACCCAGATGATCCAATAGCAGAATGCCTTGATGTAGATGCTCATCCAGAACCAAGGCAACAACAACAACAATCCATCACCACCACCCCCTGTCGACAACCTAACACGTTTCTGAAGGTTGAATCTACCGGTGCTCTTTAGTAGCACCAAGCTGATTGTAGCTGATGATTGGCTCCGCAAGATTGGAAGGGGGCTAGCAACTGTTGGATGCACATATGCTGAGAAGGTGCGTTTTGCCACACATCAACTGGATGGACCCACAACCTCTTTGTGGGAGAACTACACCACCACCTATCCCTTTTCCACCATCACATGGGATCAGTTCCAGTAGGCCTTCCGCACTGCTCATGTCTCAGCTGGAGCCATGAGTCTGAAGAAGCGTGAGTTCCGCAACTTACATTGGGGGAATCATACTGTGGGGCAGTACGTCGACGAGTTCAGTTAGTTAGCTCACTATGCCCCAGATGATGTGGCCACATATGCCGCAAAGCATGAGAAGTTTCTCGAAGGACTCAATGATGAGATGGGAATGCAGCTGATGGTGGCTACCTTCAACAACTACCAGGAGCTAGTAGACAAGGCCATCATTCTTGAAGACAAGCAGCAGTAGATAGAGAACCGCAAGCGGAAGTATGGCCAGGGAAAGTACAACTCAGGCGCTCAGCAGAAGCCCCGCTACACCCCATACTCAGGAGGACACACTCACCACACCCATGGAGGAAATACTCATGGAGAAAATGGCAACAACCGTCTCAACACCAACAACTAGAAGAATGGCAATGGCGGAAATGGTACTCAGCATAATTCCGCTCCAGCGATGAGGGACCTGAGCACCGTCACCTGTTTTAGGTGCAAGCAGACCGGACACTATGCCAATAAATGTCGGATGCTAAGTCGAGCAATGGAAATGGAAATGGAAATGGTAAAGGCAACTCTGGAGTCAAGACGCCCAACCCTTTCCCTGAGCTCAAGCGAACCACATCGATGTGCAGGACGTCTATGATCAGCCAGAAACTATGGTTGGTAAGTTATTATTAAAATCATGTCCAGTATTGGTACTCTTTGATTCTGGCGCAACGCATTCATTCATATCAATGGTAGTTGCGGAAAAATATGGGTTACCCACTAGGACCCTTAGAAAACCCCTCCAGGTCAGTTCCCCGGGAGCCGAGATGATGGCAAGATTAGAATGTCACCCGATGAGCCTTAGTATCGGAAATCACGAATTCCGCACATACCTCATAGTATTGGAATCCTAGGGATTAGACGTGATCCTAGGCATGGACTGGTTGACAAAGTTTGAAGGAAACATCAACTGTGCCTGCAAGACAATTTTGCTCACCACCTCAGAGCAGAAGAGGATCAAGTATGTGTCCAGACGTGCACAGACGAAGAATCAGGTGAATTCCCTCATGGGAGTTGTTCAGGAGGAAGTGCCGGTAGTGCAAGATTTTCCCGGTGTATTCCTGAAGGAATTACCAGGAATGCCACCGGAGACATTGAGTTTTTGATTGAGTTATTGCCCGGCACAGCCCCAATATCCAAGAGACCTTGTCGGATGCCCCCGAACGATTTGGAAGAGATCAAAAGCAAATTAATGAGCTATTGGAGAAGGGATATATTCGTCCAAGCTCGTCACCTTGGGGAGCCCCAGTTCTTTTGGTAGAGAAGAAGGATGGTACCATGAGAATGGTTGTGGATTATTGTTCATTGAACGACATGACCATCAAAAACAAGTACCCTCTGACGATGATTAATGATTTATTTGATCAGCTAGTTGGAGCCAAAGTATTCTCCCAGGTCGATCTTTGCTCAGGGTATCATCAGTTGAAGATTCGTGAACAGGATATACCCAAAACAGCTTTCACCACCAGGTATGGTTTATATGAGTATACCATCATGTCATTTGGACTGACTAATGCCCCTGCGTATTTTATGAGCATGATGAATAAGGTATTTACGGAATATCTGGACAAATTTGTTGTGATGTTCATAGATGACATATTGGTTTTCTCCAAGAGAGAGGAAGATCACAAGGAACATTTGCGTCTAGTTCTGGAGAAACTCCGAAACACTAGTTATATGCCAGATTCAGCAAATGTGAATTTTGGTTGAAGGAAGTTGGATTCCTCGGACATGTTATTTCAGGAGAAGGAATACCAGTCGACCCCACTAAGGTTGAGTCAGTCACCAAATGGAAGTCACCCACCTCGGTCAAGGAGATCCGCAGTTTTCTCGGACTTGTAGGATATTATCGGAGGTTTATTGAGAATTTCTCCAAGATTGCTAAGCCCATGACTGAGCTGTTGAAGAAGGAGACCAAGTACATTTGGACCAATGATTGTGAAGCCAGTTTTCAGGAGTTGAAGAAACGTTTGGTTATAGCCCCAGTGCTAATTTTGCCTGACATACACAAGGATTACCAGGTGTATTGTGACGCTTCTCGTCAAGGACTCAGAGGAGTACTCATGCAGGAAGGAAAGGTTGTAGCTTATACCTCCAGATAGCTATGACCTCAGGAGATGAATTACGCCACGCACGATTTGGAGTTAGCAGCCGTAGTGCATGCACTCAAGACCTGGAGACATTTCCTTGTCAGAAACTGTTGTGATGTTTACACGGATCATAAGAGCTTGAAGTATATTTTCACGCAGAAGGAGTTGAACCTCAGGCAGAGGAGATGGCTAGAGTTGACCAAGGACTATGACATGAGATTGCATTATCACCCACGGAAGGCAAATGTTGTAGCATATTCCTTGAGTAGTAACTTCTATGTGAACACCCTCGTAACTGGAGGATTACCTCAAGAGTTAGCCGACGGTCTCAGAGAGCTCCGATGGGAGATAGTACCAAGAGGACTTGTCACCACCCTGGAAGTTTAGTCCACTTTGACCGAAAGAATATGAGAAGCCCAGAAGACGGACAAGGAAATTGCGGAGATAAAGGAAAGGATGAGTAACGGAAAGGCTAAAGGTTTTCCTGAGGATGAGTATGGAACTTTATGGTTTGAGGATCGTATCTAGTGCCGAAAGACTGAGAGGTCAGGAAGTTCATTCTTCAGGAGGCCCATGATTCACCATACTCGATTCACCCAAGCAACACCAAGATGTATCTGGATTTGAAGGAAAGTTTCTGATGGACAGGTATGAAGAAGGATATTGCCGAGTATGTAGTAGTATGCGATGTTTATCAGCGAGTAAAGGCGGAACATCAAAAGCCGGCAGGGTTACTTCAACCTTTGCCGATACCCGAATGGAAATGGGAAAAACTTGGAATGAATTTTATCATAGGATTACCCAGGACCCGTTCAGGTTATGACTCTATCTGGATAGTGGTTGATCGTTTGACCAAGGTAGCACATTTCATTCCCGTGAAGACCACATATACCCGCGCTAAGTTATCCAAGATATACATGACCAAGATCATATGTATGCATGGAGTTCCGAGGAGTATCGTGCCAGATAGAGGAACGCAATTTACCTCAAAGTTTTGGAGTCAGTTGCATGAAACTTTGGGTACGAGGCTGGATTTTAGTACAACTTTTCATCTGCAGACAGATGGACAAACCGAGAGAGTCAACCAGATTCTGGAGAACATGTTGAGAGTCTATGCACTAGACTATTGATCTAGTTGGGATGATAATTTGCCCTATGCGGAGTTTTCGTACAACAACAGCTACCAGACCAGTCTGAAGATGGCCCCTTTCGAAGCTCTATACGGAAGGAGGTGCAAAACACCATTGTTGTGGGATGGTGTTGGAGACTGAAAACTTTTTGGTCCTAATCTTATCAGAGATTGCGAAGAGAAGGTCAAGCTGATTCAAGATAGACTTAAGATAGCTCAGTCGAGACAGAAGAATTATGCCGACAGTAAATGCAAGGAGATAACGTATGAAGTGGGAGACCGAGAATATCTCCGTGTGTTCCCACTTCGAGGAATCAAGAGGTTCGGTGTTAAAGGAAAGTTAGCACCCAGGTTCATAGGCCCATACAAAATCCTCGAGCGCAGAGGAGAAGTTACATACAAGCTGGAATTGCCAAAGGATTGTCAGGAGTTCACGATGTCTTTTCACATTTCCTAGCTGAAGAAATGCCATGCTAAGATGGTCGATATTCCTTTGAGAGACACAGTGCCCCTAGAGGCCATAAAGCTTGACAGTGATCTGACTTATAAGGAGAAACCCGTCAGAATTCTTGAGACTACAAACACAGTTACCCGCAGCAAGATCATCAAGTTCTACAAGGTTCTGTGGAGCCACCATTCCAAGGAGGAAGCCACCTGGGAGCGAGAAAAAGATCTCCGTTGATCACCCGCACCTATTTGCTAGCCAACCCGAATCTCGAGGGCGAGATTCATCTTAAGGTGGGCAGGTTTGTAACATCCCAAATTTTCAATTTGGAATGTTTTACAATTATTAGCTAAGCATCTATGCATTTTGTTTGAATTGAGTGGCATTTGGAAATTTCAGAGGCATTTGAGTTTTATTTGAATTTGGATTCAACTTGGCATTTGAAATTCATTTCAAATATCCCTGACAAATACTTGAGCAAAAGTATGAGAGGAGCTAAAATGACACTCCAAAAATGTCAGAAGAAAATAATGCCAAAAGTTTGAATTCAAATTTGGATTTATTTGGAATTTCAAAAAAAATGATTTTTATATAGTTTTATTTAGCCTGTGAAAAATAGTTCATCTGATAGGCTTTATTTTCTGAGTATTTTAATATATATATATATATCTGTGTGTGTGTGTGTGTGTGTGTGTGTGTGTGTGTGTCCTATAGGAAATTATATTTTATTTCCCTCTGTTTGTTTAAAAAAAGCGTACCAGCCAGGCCAGGCGGCCCAGGAGCGAGCCGACCTAGCCAACCAACCAAGCCGCAGCCCAGCCAGCGCCAGCACTTGCAACTCCGTTCGCCCCGGTTGCCCGACCCAACCCTCTTCTCTCTCTCTCTCTCTCTCTCTCTCTCTCACTCACTCTCTCTCTCTCTCTCACTGACCACTGGGCCCGCCCTCATCTCTTACCCCTCGCACAACCCCGAGCCGGAGCGCGTCTAGAGCACCGCCGTGGTTCCGATCCTTGCGGGATCGCGCTCCAAGACCTACCCCTGCCCCATGGAGATTCCCTATATAAAGCCCTCATTCTCCTCTCTCGCACCCCCTAAAACCCTACCTCAACTATCACCCTAGCCCGCGCCACCTCCGTCCCGATCTCGTTCTGCCGCCGTTTTTCACCGACCGCCGCCGACGTCACCAAACTCTCCGCCTCGCTTCGCCGCATCCGCCCGACGTCCTCGCCGCCTTCGCCGACCACAGGAGCCGCCACACCATTGCCACCCATTCCGACGCCGGTGAGCCACTTCCCAGCCTCCCAGCTCCACCATCCAAAACCCGTCTCCCTCCCATACCTTGCTGACATCACCTCGCCGCCCAGGAACTACCGGCACGTCGACTCTGAGCACGTCCGCCGCCTGCCGAAGCTGTAGAGCACCGGACTCTGCATCGCCTCACTCTTGTCGCCTCTGTCGTCTCCGAGCTCCACCAACAACACCCTGACGACCCCCTTGCCGAGCCACCTCGCCCCGACGTCTTCGCCATCTTCCCCAATGACCGGAGCCGCCGCATCGCCATCACCCGAGCCCTCCACCGCCGTCGAATCCCGCTGTAAGCCGCCGGCCTCCTCCCCGTAGTTGGATCCCTAACCTACGGCTTAGATTAGAACTTGTGAAGAGTTAGGTTTTTTAGTAGATCGGTTTAGTTATGGTTTATTCTCGGTTTAGTTAGATTAGATCGAACCGGTCGGTTTTTTGTTAGCCCATATGCATTTTGTTTGTTTTTCCCCCGAGCGTTAGATAGCTACAGATTGCACACCCCTAAGCACAGTAGCGCATGTCTGTTTTCATTTTATTTTAGTATTGCCGTTTCTGTTTCTAAAACAGAATAGTTCTGTTTTTATAAAATTCATATCTCTTAGGTTATTTATATTTTTTGATTTTTTCTTTTTGCTCTAGTTGGGAAATTTCCTGAAGTTTCTGCAGATATAACTTTATTCCATGTTTGAGGTTTTAAAAATTGATTTGCATGAATTTTGTTCATATCACCAAATTTGCAATAACTAGATCTAGGATTAATATTTTTAGGCGATTCTTTTTGCTACAGTTTTCTTGTGACCTTTGCTATCAGTAGGTTTAGTTTGGTTAATTTTAGAATTTGTTAAAAATATTTTATCTTGAAAACAGTACTATTTTGCTTTTATCATCTTTGTTACTATTTCTTTTCTTTTAAATAGTTTTATAATTATTTTATTTTTTTGTTCTTTTGATATGTTCAGATTGGTTCTATAGATCAACAGTAGCAAATTTATTTTATAGAAAAAATTATATATATTTAGCTTGTTTTCTTTAGTTTTACTAGGAAACCCATTTTAAGCATATTAGGAGTTTCGTAAAAGGTTCTTTTTGCATAAAATTTCTTTGTTCTTTTTCTTTCTGTTTTATAGCAAAACTTTATTTTTGTTCTGTTAAAAAAATATTAATGGCAGAAAGTTTATTTTAGTTTGTTTCACTTGTAGTATAACTTTGCTTGCCTTTCTTTGTTTGTTTTATTGATTGCTTTGTGTTGTAGTACTTTTGTTTGATGAAATGCTTATTGTATGTTATTTATTGATTTGTTAGACTATCCGAAGTGCGAGGCTTGTGTCTATGAAGTGTTAGATTTCAGCATCGTCAACAAGGCAAGTTCACTTTGATCATGTACTTCTAATACCCATGTTTTCTTTCATAAGTAGTTTTCTTTCCACCTTGAATAGTAGGATTTTGAGCTTGAACTTGAGGTAGTAGCATGAGGTAGGAGAAACCCAACACCCTGTTACCATTGCTCGGGAAGGGACATTACTTCATATTTGCTACGCTCTAGTAGACGGGGTTTGGTTGTGAGATTCAGAAGTGTTGTGAGGTTAAGTAATTCCAAGAACTTCAAGATGATTTAAGACTTCAAGATTTCAAGGACTCAATATACCTCTGAATGGATTGGAAAGCATCTGGTTGCCTGATATCTATCATGGTTATGCCCGGGAATCCTAGTATCTACCTGTGATCACCCCGATGGAATGCCACCCAGGCTCAAAGAGATGGATGGATACTTCAAGGCCGGAAACCTTACGTGTGCAACCGCAAGACATTACGGGCTATGGCTTGGTTAACCTTAGTCGAGACTCTGGTTGGTCAGATTGCTAGTAGATGTAGATGAACAGTAGGATTGGATGAGCACTGACTTTCGGCTGGAGGACTATTTTGAAGACAATGTTTCGATCGTCCCGTTCTCAAACCCTAGGAAGTGTGAGGACATAACGGGAGGGGTTGAATCTTGCGGGTAAAGTGTACAAAACTTTGCAGAATAACAATCTAATCGATTAGTGGTGTCCCCGTTTACGGACAACCTAAGCACTTGAGATGATACTATCTGCTAGTCTCAACACAATTAATAATAATGAGTGGGTTTATTAACAATTTTGGGATATGAGAATTAGTTGGCGGAACCATCTCATTAACAACAAATATTTTGTAGTAATTACAATCTAGTCCTTCTATTGTAGGGAAAAAATTGCTTTTCACAAAAACTTAA
This sequence comes from Triticum dicoccoides, assembly GCF_002162155.2. Classification (NCBI taxonomy): domain Eukaryota; kingdom Viridiplantae; phylum Streptophyta; class Magnoliopsida; order Poales; family Poaceae; genus Triticum; species Triticum dicoccoides. The sequence continues at coordinate 222,369,295 of NC_041391.1, forward strand.
ACTTAGAGCCCCACAGCCAAAACTACAGATAGTGATAGTATCTTATTATTGTTTTCCTCTCAGTGACTTGCCGGCATATTCAAAATGCTGACCTACATGGCTGCAACGTCTTATGTTGTAGAGGTTTATTCCAACCAGGAGTGAGGCTACGGTCTACGCTCGATGATTGCCCTATGGAGTCGGATGGACTCGTTGTCGTCTACGTCTTCCGCAGCATTTAGTTTTTCTCATGAGTTGGCCTTCGGTCGAATTTATTCCATTGTAATAAAGGCTCTATATGAGAATCGTGTAATAAATCAGGTGTAATTGAACTTTGAAATTTTCATCAATGTATTGCGTGTGCCAGCATGATCTTGGGATGGTATAGATACACAGAGACTTGACTGATTTCGGGTTGGTCGCTACATGGAGTGGCGTTGCAATTTGGTATGAGGCAACGCACCCCACTGGAGCAAGCAAGCACGGGTGGAATTGAGCTTCACATGTGAGTTATCTAACCGAAGCTATGTTAACCAACACTACACTGTTTCAAATTGTTTCTTATGCTTTGTTGGTCTCGTTCTATGCAGTTAGAGCCGACATACTCATCAGAATGTGGTTGAGTGGGAACGGCACCATGCTAGGTATGTCGAGATGTGGATGCAGAAGCTAGGTTCCAGAGAGATGGATATGACATTGGCAAACATGAGGGGTTACAAAGAAACGCATTTGAACTGGTATGACAATGGGAGGCGATTTCGTGTGCGTTTGAGGCGAAGGTGGACGGACGCGGATCTCGCAGATTATGAGGCAAATGCTAGCTCAGACGATGAGTACGACACCTTGGTGAGAAGTACATGATACGTCTCCGTCGTATCTATATTTTTTGATTGTTTCATGCCAATATTATTCAACTTTATTACATACTTTTGGCAACTTTTTATATGATTTATTTGGACTAACTTACTTATCTAGTGCCCAGTGCCAGTTCCTGTTTGTTGCATGTTTTTGTATTGTAGAAAATCCATATCAAACAAAGTCCAAACATGATGCAACTCAACGGAGAATTATTTTGGAATATTTGTGAATTTTAGGAGTTGGAATCACCACAAACAGAGGCCCACACAGACCATGATACACCAGGGCACGCCCCAGGCCCCTGGCGCGTGGTGGTGGGTGCTGCTCACCTCGTACATCGGTTGGAGCTATACTTTCGGTGCAAGGAAGCTTATATCAGGAAAAAAATCATGTAAAAAGATCAGCGCAATCGGAGTTACGGATCTCTGGGAATATAAGAAATGGTTTTCAGCCAGATCTGGGGAGCGCGAAACAGGAGAGAACAAAGAGGGAGATCCAATCTCGGAGGGGCTCCTGCCCCTCCGATACCATGGAGACTATGGACCAGAGGGGGAACCCTCTCTCATCTAGGGAGGATGCCAAGGAAGAAGAAGAAGGAGGGGGGCTCTCTCCCCCTCGCTTCCGGTGGCGCCGGAGTGTCGTCGGGGCAACGATTGTGACGGCGATCTACATCAACAATCTTGCTACCGTCAACACCAACTCTCTCCCCCTCTATGCAGCAGTGTAACACCCCTTCTCCCCGCTGTAATCTCTACTTAAACATGGTGCTCAACTCCATATATTATTTCCCAATGATCTATGTGTAAGTGCATCTAGTGCCCCTTAGTGATTTTGGTGCATTGAAGACTTATAGGTTAAGGGACTGATTCCTTTGTGAGTGTACATAGGTCTATAAGTCTATGAGGAGTTTGATAATTACAGAGAAAGTCGACCCCTAAAAATTAAGTTCTTCGTCTGAAGACTTTGGATATCTGAAGACTTTCTGAAGACTTTGAAAGTGAAGAAATTGGTGTGACCTTGAAGACTTGGTATTCATTCGAGGAACATGAAGCGTGAAGACTTTTGTTTTCGTAGATTCTTTTTATCTTTCTTGAGTCATAGGAAACACCATACTATTAAAGGGGGTCGAGGAAATACTAAGGAAAAATTTCCATGTGATGCTCAACTCAAAATCCTACACCTACCAATCCCTTCGAGTGAAGCCATTGGAAATCTCATACAGTTCAGTCATATTCTTCAGTGACAGAGACGAAGTTCTTCTGGTCTCTGAGGAATTTGTTCTGACTGAGGAGTTAGGAATTCACCAGTGTGAATTACCTACATAGTGAGGAACATGATAGCCCTGAGGATTTTGATAGTCAAAATTCCGACCGTTGCTGTGCTATGCACCAGCGGTTCCAAAATATCTACCCACCTAACAGTCATATCAGACAAGGGCATTTATATCTTATCATGTCGGGCTGCTCCCTAGGCTATAAATTAGCCGCCCCCTACAACCACTAGCTGGTTGGCTGCTTCGAGAGAAACTAACACTTGTCATTTGAGAGCATCCCATCCTCCGAGGACTTTGAGCGAAAATAATCAAGTGAGGAAAACCCAAACCCAACACACCTACAACCCAAAGTGATTGAGCATCACTGAAGAGATTGATCATGCGTGGATCCGACGCTTGTTTCCTTTGAAGAATGTGCTTCTTCCAAACGGTTAGGCGTCAAGGTCTAGAGCATCCAAGAGGAATTGTGGATCGCCGAGTGACCAAGTTTGTGAAGGTTCGGAAGTCACCTGAAGACTTACCACGAGTGTTTGGGCGAGGTCTGTGTGACCTTAGCTCAAGGAGAATACGGTGAGGACTGTGTGTCTGGGACTGGGTGTCCTCGAGTTTAAATACTCAGCCGCTCCAACCAGATGTACAACTGAGACAACAGTTGGAACTGGTCTACCAAATCATTGTCTTCACCGAGCCTACTGGTTCTATTTCCTCAACTCTTTCATTTCCTCATGTCTGTTGTTGTGTGCCTGTTCATATCTGTTTGAAGACTTTGACTGAAGACTTTCTCAATTTCCTCAGATCAATTTCTTCAGTCTGTTCATCTTCTTTCTTGTGTTATCTTGTGTTTACGCTTTCTGTACTCTGTCTTTGTCTTCAGCTCGCCATGATGACTATGCTTGTGTTCTGTTATGTTTACTTCTGAGTACTTATTCCGCTGCTAGTAGTTCTTCATTTAGGAATTTCCTCACCAGAAAATTCATCAGTGAAGAATTTATAAAAATCACCTATTCACCCCCCCCCCTCTAGTCGATATAACGCACTTTCAATTGGTATCAGAGCAAGGTACTCCCTTGTTCTGTGTGATTTTGGTTTAACCGCCTGGAGTTTTAGTTATGTCGACTTCAGGATTGAGGAACGTATCCTACCCTATCTTTGACGGTCATGAGTATCCTCGGTGGAAGGCCATGATGAAGAAGCGACTCATGGCTATGGACAGCGAACTGTGGACCATCACTGAGATTGGTCTTACCGATCTATGCAAGATGGCGGAGGCTGATGACATTCGCAAGTACACTCTACTGAACCTCACGGCGAAGGATGTCATCTGCTCCTGTCTGTCCCAAAATCAGTTCAGGAACGTCATGCACCTCAATCACGCAAAGCTAATCTGGGACCGACTTTCTGAGGTCTATGAAGGTCATCGTACTCGTCATGATCCTTGGTTTGAGGATTACAAGGATTCTCTCAAAGAGATGACTTTCACACCTAAATCGTCTTCCTCTTCACCATGCCTCATGGCAGAAGGTGCCAAGGTAACTGAATGCTACCTTTCCGAATCTAGTGATGATGAATCAGGTGATGAATTTGGCCCCAGCTATGTCAAACTTGCTTCCCTTGCCACTAAACAACAAAGAGCTTTGGAAGAAGTTCAATACATGCTTAATAAGAGCGATGATATGTTGGGTGAAGAAATGGACCAGTCAAAAGAATTGGCTGGGAGTCTTCAGAGACTTCATTCCAAGTTTGACGCCCTTCAAGATCAACATAATACTCTCTTGTCTGATCACGAGAAGCTTTCTTCTGAATTTCTTCAGAGAAAGCAAGATCTTGAAAAGCTAAGAGTGGATTATGAAGATCTTCAGAATGAGTGCGATTCATTACTAGCTCAACAAATCAGCGCTACCCAGGAAGAATTTGTCCCTCCATGTCTGAAGTGCATTGAACGTGAAACTGCTAATTCTTCACCTGAATGTTCAAATGCTTCTAATGCTACAAATTCTTCATATGTCTTTGTTGTCACTAATTCCTCATCTGAGGACAATGCAAGTATCACTTAGGATGCAGGGCTGAAGGAATTGTACATGACGGGCATGTACAAAAGCCTCAAAGGGCATCAGACTCTTTGTGATGTGCTCAAAAAGCAGATCCTCAACAGAAACTCTAGGAAAGAGGGTATTGCCTTTGAGAGGAAACTCAATATTGATGGAACATATTGGAAGCCTGAGCAGTTCCCCAAAACCTCATGGGTTGCTGCAAAGGGACCTCCAGTTGATCCATCCAACTTATCTGGCTTTACATGTGAATCTCCTCATTCTTTTGATGAGTCATTTGACTCTAACTGTAAACTGTTCAAAAATCAGAATGGTGAAGTATTTGCTAGATATGTTGGGACTAACTGCAGGAACGGTTCCCCTATGAAGAAAATCTGGGTTCCCAAAAGTTGCCTTGAAAGTCTTCAGGTGAATGTCCTCATGACACCATCTGTGAAGAAAAGGAACTCCAGATCAAATTCTTCATACGAACCAAATTCTTCATACGGATCCAATTCCTCACGTGGATCAAATTCCTCAAAAGGATCAAAGTCCTCATATGATCATCATCATGCTACCCTTCTGTTTCGCAGGGTAGAGCTAAGGGATATGAATATGTGCATTATTCTTCAAATCATTATGTTCATAAGTCCTCAAAGAATTTTTCTGCTTATTCATATGCTTACCCTAACCCCTCTTATGTGAAACGAAGTGGACTGGCGTCCATGCCACCTTTCTCATATGGTGCTCGCAGAGTGATGAATTCTTTGCCACCCCTCCAGATGTGGGTGGTGAAGAAAAAGAACTAATCTCTTACGCAGGGTCAAGTCGTGCTCAAAACGACTGAAGAATTTGCTGGAGACCTGAACAGTGCCTAATAGGATGCAGGCTAATCATGATGAAATGAACCTTCATTTCTCACATCCTCATACTGATTATTTGTTCAAATTGCTTGATGAAATTGACCTAATGATACTGATGTCATATTCTTCACTATTGAAGTATATGAGTTTGTAAGCTGCACTAATTCATCTGCAGGATGATCAACCCAAGGCAAATGAGTGGGTCCTCGATAGTGGATGTACAAATCACATGACTGGTGACATGAATCTATTGATGGATGCTCCCTTATCACCGTCACATCTGAAGCATATCATCTTCGCTGACAAAGGCAAAAGTCAGGTATTGGGTCTAGGTAAGGTTGCAATCTCTAAGGACATACACATGGACAAAGTCATGCTTGTTGAGTCCTTAGGATACAACCTCATGTCTGTCTCAATGCTTTGTGATCTTGATATGGTTGTTGTCTTTGGCAAGTACCATTGTGTTGTGATCATGGAAGCTGACAATTCCAAAGTCTTCGAAGGCTTTAGGAGAGGAGACTTGTACATTGTTGATTTCTCTACAGGACCACAACCTGTCGTGTGCTTACTTGCAAAAGCTTCAGAGGGCTGGCTATGGCATCGACGACTTGGTCATGTTGGCATGAGGAATCTGCACACGCACGCGAAGAAGAAGCGTGTCATTGGCATTCAGAATGTCAAATTCCTCAAGGATCATTTATGCGGAGCCTGTGAAGCTGGTAAAATGACAAGGGCCAAGCATCCAGCAAAGTCTATCATGACTACAACTCGACCATTTGAATTGCTTCACATGGACCTTTTTGGTCCTAATCATTATTCTGCTGTGACAAATGATGCATCTCTATATGGCTTTGTAATTGTTGATGATTATTCTTGTTACACACGGGTACACATTGTTACTTACAAACATGAAGTGCAAGAAGTCTTCAAACGATTTTCCTCGAGGGCTTCAACCAACTTTGGTGTGAAGATCAAGCACACCAGGAGTGACAATGAAACTGAGTTTAAGAATTCCGGTCTTGATGACTATCTTGATGAACTTGGTATTACTCATGAGTTATCTGCTCCTTATACTCCTCAACAGAATGGCGCCGTGGAGTGCAAAAACAGAACCCTCGCTGAAATGGCCTGCACTATGCTTGATGAATACAAGACACCTCGTCGGTTCTGGATTGATGCAATTGATACCGCTTGCCACATCATCAACACAATATATCTTCACAAATTCTTCAAGAAGACTGCCTATGAACTCCTCACTGACAAGAAACCCAATGTAAGTTACTTCAAAGTCTTCGGTGATAAATGTTGGATTAGAGATCCTCATCACAATTCTAAGTTTGCACCAAAAGCACATGAGGGTTTCATGCTTGGTTACGGAAAGGACTCGCACACCTACAGAGTCTTCAACAACGTTCTTCACAAGGTTGTTGAAACTGTAGATGTGCGGTTCGATGAAACTGATGGCTCGCAAAGAGAGCACCTACCTTCTGTGATAGATGAACCAGCACCTGAGGATTCTATCAAGTTCAAAGCCACTAAGGATGTCATTCCTACTGAAGAATCTGCTGAAGAATTCATTCCAGAATGTGATGAACGTCGAGCTGGCGCACCTGAAGAAAATGGTGCTAAGGAAAATGCTCCTGAAGAAAATGCGGATCAAATTCCTCGAAGACAACCCGCTCATCCTCGTATTGCAAATGAAGTGCAAATCGAAAAGATCATCGATGACATTCAAGCACCAGGTCCTCTCACATGCTCAAAAGCTTCACATTTATCTAACTTTTGTGGGCACTTTGCGTTTGTCTCTATCAAAGAGCCCACTAAGGTAGATGAAGCATTTCTGGAGCCTGAGTGGATTCAAGCTATGCAAGAAGAATTACATCAGTTCGAGCTCAACAACATGTGGGAACTGGTCAAACGTCCAGATCCTCGCAAGCACAACATTATTGGCACAAAGTGGATCTACCGCAACAAGCAAGATGAAAATGGCCTTGTGGTGAGGAATAAGGCACGGCTTGTAGCTCAAGGCTACACACAGGTTGAAGGAATTGACTTTGATGAAACTTTTGCACCTGTTGCTAGACTTGAGGCTATTCGCATATTACTTGCTTATGCTAACCATCATGATATTATCTTACAACAAATGGATGTGAAAAGTGCATTCCTCAGTGGTAAGATTGAGGAACAAGTATATGTTGCTCAACCCCCAGGTTTTGAAGATCCAAAGAATCCTGATAAAGTCTTCAAGCTCAACAAGACCCTGTATGGCTTCAAGCAAGCCCCTCGGGCGTGGTATGATACCTTGAAGGAATTCTTCGTGAAGAATGGCTTCAAACCCGGTTCACTCGACCCAACTATTTTCACAAAGTCTTATGATGGTGAATTGTTTGTGTGCCAAATATATGTTGACGATATCATTTTCGGCTGTACTGACCAACGATATAGTGATGAATTTGCCTATATGATGAGTGAAGAATATCAACTGTCTATGATGGGAGAGTTGAAATTCTTCTTAGGTCTTCAAATTCGTCAACAGCGCAATGGAATATTCATATCTCAGGAGAAATACCTCAAGGACGTATGAGGAAATTCGGCATGCAAGATTGCAAAGGGGTCAAAATTCCAATGCCCTCAAATGGCCATCTATGCACTGATGAAAATGGTAAAGACTTCGATCAAAAGGTATACCGCTCCATGATTGGCTCTTTATTGTACCTATGTGCATCTAGGCCAGATATTATGCTTAGTGTTTGCATGTGTGCCCGATTTCAAGCTACACCAAAGGAATCACACCATAAGGCTGTGAAGCATATTCTTCGATAATTAGCTCACACACCAACACTTGGATTATGGTATCCTAAGGGCTCCACTTTTGATCTCATTGGATATTCAGACTCTGACTATGCTGGCGATCGCGTGGACCGCAAGTCAACATCTGGTACATGTCATTTCCTTGGACGATCTTTGGTCTGTTGGTCCTCGAAGAAACAAAACTGTGTATCTCTCTCCACTGCAGAAGCTGAGTACATTGTTGTTGGATCATGCTGTGCTCAACTACTATGGATGAAGCAAACACTCAAGGACTATGGCGTCAATGTGAAGAATGTGCCTCTCTACTGTGACAATGAGAGTGCCATCAAGATTGCTCATAACCCAGTTCAGCACTCGAAGACCAAGCACATCCAAATTCGTCATCAGTTTCTTCGTGATCATGTGTTGAAGGGCGACATCTCCATCGACCACGTCAGCACTGAAGATCAATTGGCCGATATCTTCACAAAGCCCTTGGATGAGAAGAGATTTAGCAAGTTGCGGTGTGAGCTAAATATCCTAGAATCTTCAAATGTTCTCTGAAATGGACACACATCCTAACACTTATGCTGACTTGATGACTTAGATGCACAACACACGAAGTAACGTTTTTCTTCAATCAATGAAGACTAACCCTCTAAGTGTGAAGAAATTAATGAAGAAATTGATTCTCAAAGCCCTACGACAATTGTACGCGATGTCTGAAATCAGCTTTCTTATATGGTGGGTTACGCCACCAACCAAAGTTGAAAATCTTCAATTTGAGTTTTTCTTTATTTTTGAAATTCCTCGGTTCTTCAAATTCTTCAACTTTGCTTTGTCTTCACTCTTTCCGGTGTTGTTCTTCATTCGAATATATATATGTGAGTTTTATGTCCTCAACATCATTCACTTATTGTTATTCCTTCAAGTTGAATTCTTCTGCTAAGTGAATGTGATCGGACCCTTTCCCCTCTATGCTAAATTCAACCCAGTATATTCACAAATTCCTCATATGCGTTCTATTTGAAACTCGTTCAAATTCTTCACTGTGTCCTTGACAGCTGAAGAAATTGTGAACGGAACTTTAAAACTTACCTTACCTGAATTTTCGGCTTTGCCGCTCAAAGCGTTCCGCATCCCACGATATACTTATCTATTCACCCACGATCCTACACGATCGCCACCTCACAGTACGTGGGTGACACATGTCATGCAAATGAGAAGGGTCAGGGGCACGTTCGTCCTAAATCTTCGGGCAAACAGTTTTTCACTGCGACTATAAATACCCCCTCACCCCTTCCTCACTTCCTTTACTCCGCTCGATCTCTCTCTCTGTCTCCCGCTCGAGCTTCTCAAACCCTAGCGTCGTTGCTACTCCATCGTCGCTGGTGAGGAAGAGCTTCACTGCCTCGACCTCGTCGCCGTCATACTTGCGCCGACCATGGAAATCTTCACTCCGCCGCCGCTGTAGCCGTCTTCCTCTGCCAAGTTAGGGCGTGGAAGATCTGAACTGATGAACTTCACATCTGTTCTTCCCAGTTCATCGTGTTCTTCACTTCGGGTAATTAAAAGTTACTTTTAACTGTCCGCTTTGATTCTCAAGTTTTTCTGAAAATCTTCAAAGGTGTTTATTCTTCAATTCTTCACACACACAAACACCTCACATGTCATCTGTTCTTGATTCATTTCTCTAAGCAATAATTTTCTTCAAGATTCCTCAATTGTGTGGATCTTCGATCTATACAACTCCGGAACCTAAGACAAAGAACGCTTAGTGAAATTCTTCAAGACTCATCTGGTCAAATTCCTCAAACTTGATATTTTTGAAAAACCCTCTGAGAACGCATATGACCTCTCCAAATTCCTCGCAACTATACTCTATTCATAGGTACAAATGTCCGCTGCTGAATCACTAGGTTCTCATCAACTTAACTCATTTGCAGCGTTCCTCGAAGAAAAGTTGCATACTTCTTCAGAATTCCTCAACTGAAGAAAATGGCAGATGGTAAGAAGCCACAGAAGGGAGGAAAGAAGCCTGAGGTCATGACTGCTTTTGAGATCCCTGAGGACATTTACGCAGGCTATTGCACACCTGATGAGGCCAAGTTTGGTAAGGAGAACAAAAATCAGCGCAAGGTGCGCATACAGAGGATTGAAAGGAGATGGGCACGGGAATGGAGGGAGTACAGGTATGTAACTCCCAAGTTTTCGCACTTAACCCTCCATGCCCAAGACCTCCATTGGCACCAGACCAGTTGGCGGATCCCACTAGCCTCAAGCGCGGTGAGGATTATCCTAATGAATGGGCAAAGCGCCAAGCCAAACTGGCCAAGCAAGCAAAGGAAGCAGTGAGGAAATTCAACGCTGACTCTGCTGCTGTTGCTGCCCCTGCTGAGGCCTCTGCCAGTCAGCCCAAGAAGGCTATGCATAGGAAGCCTGCACACAAGTCTAGTGCTTCACCTTCAATGCCCTCACGACCAAGCTCCTCTGATATGCCATCAAAGCCAGATTCCTCAAGGCCCTCACGGCAAATTCCTCAGTCTGCTCCGTCAAAATCCTCAGCTCCTCCGTCAAAGTCTTCAGCTGCTTCGACAAAATCCTCGGCACCTGTGCATCTCGCCACGTGCCAAAGGACTCAAGGCTTCTCTATTGCCTCAGGAGCATCTGCAAGCTCCTCAGCTGCTCGAAATTCCTCAGCTGGTCCCTCTCTGCTGAAGAAAAAGGCCACTGCTGGACGAGGCACTCGCCCAAGTCCTCACAAGAAGCAGGTCACCTTCCATGTACCTTTTGATGATGATGAGGCTGATGATGAAGAACTTGCCGAAATCATCAGAAACAGGCAAGCCAGGGCCACTAGAGCCAAAGGCAGCAATGTGCCACTGATGTTGGATCCCAAGTTGATCCTCGATTACATTCACTTATGGCACAAGGACCCTAACACGCCTTTGCCAGAGATGAACCTCACTCCTGGTCAAAGCCATGTCCTCACTGCCTTCATTGAAGAAGAGAAATGGAAATTTGAACAAGGCAGAAGTTTGAAGAAAACGCAGTACAAGAAACAGTGCTACCTCAAGGACAATGTCCTCACTCTCACCCCTGATCAGCTCATTGCTCTACAAGCTGAAATCAAGCAATTGAGTGATGAATTTGATCGCTACTATGCTGATTGGAAGGGTGCCAAGGTGCATTTCGTCAATCTGACGAAGAAATTCACTTCAAGTGCTGCTCCACCTGTGCACGTTGAAGTTACTCAAGCTGAGGCATCTGCTCAGCCTACTGAAGAAAATGCCAGCACCGCTGATGACAATCAGGCTGCTGAAGAAAATGAGAGTGCCAGGGTTGATGACTCCATTCCAGCCGCTGAAGAAATTGCCAGGACATCCACTAGTGGTGCGCCTGAAGAAAGTGAACAAGTCAGGACAACTGCATCAGTTGCGCCTGAGGAAAGTGAACCAAAGTCCTCTGCACCGCCTGCGCCTACACCAACTCCAATTCTTCCATCTGCATCAGATGCGAAGAAGACCAAGGCTGCAGAACGTGCAGCTATGAAGAAAAGGAAGGCATCAACTTCTTCAAATTCTCAAGCTCCGAAGAAGATGAAGACTCTGATCAGTTCGATTGTAATCCAATTGATGCCGTTCCAGTTTCATCAATGCCATCAAAGGACCTTGTTCCTTTTGGTGAAGATTATGTGATTCCTGATGAATCTGATGAATAAACTCCTTCTGCTGCTTCTTCAGAGCAGTTGGACAAAGAAATTGAAGTGGATAAGATCCCTTCAATCCCAATCATTTCCTCACCTTTGCCCTAGTTTACTGCTGAAGAGGCAGGTGTTGAAGAAATTGAAGAGGAGGATGTGGACATTAGTTGTACCACTCTTGTGCTCAATGATGAATTTTGGGACAGTCAACATCCCAACTCTCCAATGTTCACTCCCCTTCAAGCTATTCCTCAGTCCCCTGCCGCCACTGAAGTGCAAATGGGATCTGAAGAACCTCATGCAACCCCAAGTGTTCATGAAGAAATTCCAGCCACTAGTGCTGAAGAAATTGTCAATGAAGAATTGACGACCCAGGCTGAAGCTGAAGAAGAGCCAGAAATTCCTCAGCCTGAGGAACCTGAGATTGCGATTCCTGAAGTGGTGTTGTAATTGACTAACACTCCTCAGCCCAAGCCCAAGGATCCTTTCTCGAAGAAGCAAAAATTCAAGGCTGATGATTTCTTCGGCGAGCACGTGTTCTTCACTAACTTCAACCCGTATGACAATGCTCGTCTTAGAAGGAAGTGTTTCTGGACTGCCACCCAGGCCAACTTATATTCCTCAGTGCTTTACAACAAAGACAAAGTCTTCGATCATGAGCATATTCCTCATGTGGACATGAAATCCATGCCTTGCTGCTCTCAAGTCCTCGGCATGATTCATGACACTGGCTTGCTCAATTTCTGCTCTGACATCGTTGAATGAAGAGCTTATTCTTCAGTTCTACACAACTTTGCATATCACAGGCGATGCTTCTGACATCAACTCATGGGTGTTGGACTGGATGACTGAAAACACTCATTACAAGGCACCAGCCACAGAATTGCTTCGTGCCCTCCCAATCAGTCCTCCACTTGACGGTGCTCATTGTTTATATGATGAGCCTGAACTCACTGATCACTATATGCAAGTGCTCATGAAGCCGCTGAAGTCAGGACAAGCTCCAAGGACCAATTTCCTCGTGAAGGAATTGCTCTATGTGCCAAGGACAATCTACCGCATTCTAACGAAGACCATGAGTCCCATTAAAAGCCATGACTCATCCGATGAAGAAATTATCGGAATGATGAAGAATATGCTTTTCAACATCATGCATCGCATCCCCATCAATTATCATGATTTCTTCATGAGGACTCTGGCGAATGTTGCACTTTCTCCATTTGATCTGAAGCCTTACGCGCCGTGGATCATGAGATTCCTCAGAACAAGGTCTTCAATCAACTACAAGGCTGATTTTCAAAATCACCTCAGCTACTTGCCCCCTGTCGAAGTCCTCAAGCGGACAATTTCCTCATCTGATGAGAAGGGCAAGTCACCAACCGTGATCGATGAAGGCATTCGTCCATTGGATGGTCAGTTTCGCAAAGCTGCATCTTACTCCACCAATGATGACTCTGCCACTCATGATACTACTGCCAATGCTACCAAGACAAGTCCTCAAGCTACTGCTCCTCATGTGCTGACTGATCGTGAACTGCTGATTAGTCTTCACCAGAAGATGGATCGCAACCACAAGTGGGTTAAGCGTCAGTTTGGTTCTATTCTTCACAACATGACTTCCACACATAATGCAGTGAAGAAAAATCACTACTACCTCCATGAAGTGTTTGATCGCACCTGGGCTATTCTGTCACATCTATATGGTGAAGAAGATCTGAAGCAAATGGGCTTCAAGGAAGACTTTGACTGGTCTGCTCCTCCACCGAAGAGATTCAAGAAGGTCAAGGTTCCTCCCTTGGTGGCTAGCTCATATTCTTCATCATGCGCCACGGACGAGCATGAAGACTTGGACGACACTACAGCAGGCCCTGCATCGACTCAAGACCCTGACAACGCTGGCGCTCCTCCATCAACATGATATTCTTCAGGGGCGTTAGTCCTTAGTTTCAACCCTTTTGGTCATTCGATGACAAAGGGGGAGAAATTTGAGTTAGTCTCCAAGCGGGTCTATCTTATATGGGCATTTTTTTGCTAAGTTACATCTCTCGTTCTTCTGATGACTTTGCTGGATCGAGTTGTAATCTTAAACTCTATGGTGACCTGATACTTTAGTTGTGTTCTTCTGCATGCTTATTCCTCATTAATGTTAATGCACACATGTTGAATTACATCAGTCACCATATTTCATCATGCATTTCAAATTCTTCATATTATATATCAAATGCGTGTATGAATTACAAGATATGGGAGATCTCATGATTATACTCTTCAAGTGTGCATTGCTTCAAAAGCAAATTCCTCACTATGCACACCTTCAGGGGGAGTTCTTCTATATCTTGCAATCAAATTCCTCAATATCGGTATTTACACTTCACATGTTTATCCCCGTTGAAAACTTAACCTATATTGTCATCAATCACCAAAAAGGGGGAGATTGTAAGTGCATCTAGTGCCCCTTAGTGATTTTCGTGCATTGAAGACTTATAGGTTAAGAGACTGATGCGTTTGTGAGTGTACACAGGTCTATAAGTCTATGAGGAGTTTGATAATTACAGAGAAAGTCGACCCCTAAAAATGAAGTTCTTCGTCTGAAGACTTTGGATATCTGAAGACTTTTTTAAGACTTTGAAAGTGAAGAAATTGGTGTGACCTTGAAGACTTAGTATTCCTTCGAGGAACATGAAGCGTGAAGACTTTTGTTTTCGTAGTTTCTTTTTATCTTTCTTGAGTCATAGGAAACACCGTACTATTAAAGGGGGTCGAGGAAATACTAAGGAAAAATTTCCATGTGATGCTCAACTCAAAATCCTACACCTACCAATCCCTTCGAGTGAAGCCATTGGAAATCTCATACAGTTCAGTCATATTCTTCAGTGACAGAGACGAAGTTCTTCTGGTCTCTGAGGAATTTGTTCTGACTGAGGAGTTAGGAATTCACCAGTGTGAATTACCTACACAGTGAGGAACATGATAGCCCTGAGGATTTTGATAGTCAAAATTCCGACCGTTGCTGTGCTATGCACCAGCGGTTCCAAAATATATACCCACCTAACGGTCATATCAGACAAGGGCATTTATGTCTTATCATGTCGGGCTGCTCCCTAGGCTATAAATAGCCGCCCCCTACAACCACTAGCTGGTTGGCTGCTCCGAGAGGAACTGACACTTGTCATTTGAGAGCATCCCATCCTCCGAGGACTTTGAGCAAAAATCATCAAGTGAGGAAAACCCAAACCCAACACACCTACAACCCAAAGTGATTGAGCATCACTGAAGAGATTGATCCTGCATGGATCCGACGCTTGTTTCCTTTGAAGATTGTGCTTCTTCCAGACGGTTAGGCGTCAAGGTTGAGCATCCAAGAGGAATTGTGGTCGCCGAGTGACCAAGTTTGTGAAGGTTCGGAAGTCACCTGAAGACTTACCACGAGTGTTTGGGCGAGGTCTGTGTGACCTTAGCTCAAGGAGAATACGGTGAGGACTGTGTGTCCGGGACTGGGTGTCCTCGAGTTTAAATACTCAGCCGCTCCAACCAGATGTACAATTGAGACAGCAGTTGGAACTGGTCTACCAAATCATTGTCTTCACCAAGCCTACTGGTTCTATTTCCTCAACCCTTTCATTTCCTCATGTCTGTTGTTGTGTGCCTGTTCATATCTATTTGAAGACTTTGACTGAAGACTTTCTCAATTTCCTCAAATCAATTTCTTCAGTCTGTTCGTCTTCTTTCTTGTGTTATCCTGTCTTTATGCTTTATGTACTCTGTGTTTGTCTTCATCTCGCCATGATGACTATGCTTGTTTTCTGTTATGTTTACTTCTGAGTACTTATTCCGCTGCTAGTAGTTCTTCATTTAGGAATTTCCTCACCAGCAAATTCCTCAGTGAAGAATTTATAAAAATCGCCTATTCACCCCCCCTATAGTTGATATAACGCACTTTCACTATGGTTATCCTATGATGTTTGAGTAGATCTGTTTTGTCATACGGGTTAATCGTGATCTTGGTTGGTATGATTGTATATTTTATTTATGGTGTTGTCCTACGGTGCCCTCCGTTCTCGCGCAAACGTGAAGGGCCCCAGTTGTAGGGTGTTGCAATATGTTCATGGTTTGCTTATTGTCAGTGTTGCGGGGGTGACAACAGCCTAAACGCGGATAAGTGGGTCATGGCGTATGGGAGTAAAGAGGACTTGATACTTAATGCTACGGTTGGGTTTTACGACCTTAATGATCTTTAGTAGTTGCGGATGCTTGCTAGAGTTCCAATCATAAGTGCATATGATCCAAGTAGAGAAAGTATGTTAGCTCATGCCTCTCCCTCATATAAGATTACAAGAATGATTACCGGTACTTGTTAGCGACTGCCTAGAGACAAATGACTTTCTTGTTGACAAAAGCTATCCACTTTTATTACCTCGCAATTTAGTTTTATTCTCGCAAAGTACTCGTAGTTTTATTCTTGCAAAATAGTTTCATACTTGTTCTAGGTAAAGCAAACGTCAAGTGTGCGTAGAGTTGTATCGGTGGTCGATAGAACTTGAGGGAATATTTTTTTCTGCCTTTAGCTCCTTGTTGGGTTTGACACTCTTATTTATCGAAGAAGGGTACAAACGATCCCCTATACTTGTGGGTTATCTGTACACAAGGTTCTCATAGAGAGTGACGCCCATGACTGACAAAGTGGTAAGTCTTGTGAACTTATTTTGAGAATGGTTTTGATCTTATGTTGATTGTGCACACTTTTGAGCTTTCGTTGAATTTGCAGACTTTTGTACTCAATAGAAGTATCATTGAAGGCTCAGACGCACTCGTACATAACCCCGGGACTGCGGAGTCTGATGCTACCTTGAGGGAAACGATGAAAGTAAGCACTTGAAGTCCTTAGCCTAATTTTGGCTTTAGAAATCTTTATCCTTGCATTCAAAATACTTTTATCTTTGTTGTCGTTGTTGTTGTTGTTGTTGTTGTTGTTGTTGTTGTTGTTGTTGTTGTTGTTGTTGTTGTTGTTGTTGTTGCTGTTGTTGTTGCTGTTGTTGATGTTGTTGTTGTTGTTGTTGTTGTTGTTGTTGTTGTTGTTGTTGTTGTTGTTGTTGTTGTTGTTGTTGTTGTTGTTGTTGTTGTTGCAGCGCTTCATGAAACGCTGCCGGAGGCTAGTCACCATTCTTGTGTGCCCTGGCACCATTGATGTGCATGCTGTCAGCGTAAGTAAAATCAGGGTAGTAACATTTTAGTGCAGTGGACCTAAAAATCAAATTGGGTCGTATGTTTTCATGTACTGTGGTCATTTAAAGCACAAAAAATGAATATGGGCAACAAAATGCAAACCCTAATTTTGGGGTGCTTGTATGATGAACTTCTTTCTTACAAAATCGTGCCAACTTACATTTTCTGTTTAAGCAAACATAGTGCTACCACGAAGCAAATCATTTGAGCTAGTACATGTTACCTAAGTAAAAGGACAATGATGCTGATTTCAAAATTGTAGAACTTGTTAACTTATGACAAAACAGAAAATCGCAACACAAACACTCATGAACTTATAAGGGGAAAATGGGTGGGGGGAAATAGGCAAGTTTCAAGTTCCGTTTGAGCAAAAACCAATGCTACCATGAAGCAACTCATATGAAATTTTTAAGCAAAACAGTCTAGTGGAAGTAGGCAAGTTACAAGTTCTGTTTGAGCAAAACCATTGTTGTCCTCTTATGGTTGTAGTGAACAACTTGAATGCTCTGTTTTAGGCAAAAAAAAATGGTGCTTCCGGGAAAGCAACAGCTATGAGCTAGTATGTTGCATGATGGCAAAATAAATTGTCCTGATTTTAAATTGTATAAACTTAATTGCACGTGGGTTTTGATTTATGTTGGAGACATCACACATTTTGATTTTAGAAAAACTGCAGCAAAAATTCAAAACACAAAACTTGTACTCCCTTTGTAAACTGATATAAGACCGTTTAGATCACTAAAGTAGTTATCTACACGATCTTATATTGGTTTACAGAGGGAGTGCTTATTACTATGGTTCGCCTGTGGCAATGGGAGCCCCAGAGGTTATGTTAAGCATAAATAAATAGAAAAGGTTGGCAAACATACAAAAACCTAATTAGTATATGTTGGGTTTTTAGGGTGCTTGCTACTATGAACTGTACTACAATCAAGGGAGGTGGCAACTTATATGCTATGTTTAAGCAAATTCATTGCTACTATGAAGCAACTCATATGAGATAGTATAAGCTACCTGGTGGCAAAAAAAGAACTTGCTAAACTGATTTTCAAAAACCTGCAATACTTGCGAATTTAAGCAGAAATGATGAATACACTTCTGAGCAAAAAA
This sequence comes from Triticum dicoccoides, assembly GCF_002162155.2. Lineage (NCBI taxonomy): Eukaryota > Viridiplantae > Streptophyta > Magnoliopsida > Poales > Poaceae > Triticum > Triticum dicoccoides. The sequence goes on from NC_041391.1 coordinate 222,387,121, forward strand.
AAGATACATCTGGAAGTAAGCAACTTGCATGTCCTGTTTAGGCAAAAATGGTTTCCTGCTTAGGGAAAAAGTGCTCCAATATGTACTTTGGAATTTTGTAGGTGGATCCTGCAAAAAAAACATCATAGGCATCTGGCAATTTGGTAAGGGGTCAGAAAAACGCAGGTGTTCCATGCTTCCCTCGACGAAGCAATTGGTCACAGGAAAAATGGTAATTTGAAATAAAGGAAAAAGTCTCCATGGTTGTAGACTGAAAAACATGGATTGCATCGTCAGAAACTCGACGAATAGACCAGCCCCCACTGAAAGATAGTTCTATTGCTGTAAGTACAAAATATGTAAAAGTAATGAACATAAGAGACAATGTCGCCCCTGACTACTGCTACTTTTAAGTTTTTTTGGAATCAAAGAACATGCTCGGCACATGGCGGCCATGATTTGGATCCAACGGCGCGCAAGGTGTGTGCTCGGGAGTGCCAAAAAGTGCAGCTCCACTCTTTAGAATTTAGGATATAAAAATTTAAAAGAAATGTCCAACCTGATGGGTGCCCGATTGGGTCAGGTTACCCGATGAGTTCGGGCATGGGTTTGATCCCAGACCAATCAATAGGGTCGTGGGCCGATAACTTATTCGAGCATGGGTCTGGTAGAGGTTGGCCCGACCAAACCCGACCCGAATGCAGGTTGACGAAGGACGACCAAACGCGACACCCCTGGACGCTCGCTTCGGTTGGCTGGGCAGTCGCACTATTGGGCCTCGGCCCATCCGGATTTATTTTTTGTTTCCATGCCTTTTTGACTTTTTGTTTCACATGAATGAGCTTTTTTTGCTAAAAAACATGAATGACATTATTATTATTCACATGTGATTACCATGTTTAGCTTGATTATGCCGAAAACCAAAAATGTTCCCATGGATTGCTTTTCTACGGCCCTAACTTTTAAGAATAATACCGTACGTGCAATCACCAAGAAATGTCTTTTTTTTAGGGGTATCACCAAGAAATGTCTACTAGCACTTTGTATTCTACGTGTAGCACATCTAGTAAACACTTTTTATCACGCGTGTTATGCTCCCCGTGTTGTTCTAGTCCTCCTGTGTACGCGTCACCATGGCCCAGCGAAAGATCCACGAAGCACACAGCCAAACCCCTCCAACCCCTCCATCCATCCAACCCACCCGTTACACTACGCATCCACCCCGAGCCGAAAACCAGAGACCATCAATCGAGCTCTTTTTTTTTACACTAATAACCATCAATCAAGCTTAGAAAAAGAGGCACGGAGGAGCAAAAATTAGAACCATCTTCTTGACCAGTTCGGCCTCCCCATTGGTCGCGCCCGCCGGCTGGGCTCAACGCGGACGCCACGACCGCCAACTCTTCTCCCCCCACGAGTCAAACCGCCCCGTCTCCCCCTCCCCCTCTCCCTCTCCCTCCCTTTCCTTGTAACCTTCGCAAGAGGAACAGCGGCAGCAACAAGAGCGCCAGGCCAGGCCAGCAGAGAGCACCCTCCCTCCCCTCCCTCCCCCCATTGCCGCCTTCCTCCCCCTCTCCCCGCCCGCGAAACCTCGAGCGCGGGACACGTACGCACAAGAAAAGGCGCTTGCATTTCGGCTGTCGGCGGGGAGGCTTGTTTGCCGGCGGCGGCGTTTCTTGGCGGCCGGGCTGGTCGTTCGGCGTGATGAACAGCGGTGACGCCGCCGGGTCCAGCTCCGGCGGATCCGGGGACGCGGGCGCGCCCAGGAGGGCCTCCAGGAAGCCCAAGTGTGAGATCTCGCGCCTCTCTTTCCTCTCCTTTTGGCTGGGGTCTGGTGGTACAATTGCTTTTTTCTCTCTGCAAGTTTAATAAGATGCAATCCTGTCAAGTTCAATATGGTTAGTCACTTGGCTACGCAGCCTGGGCCTGGAAAAGCTTGCTCATCATTCTTGCCCCATGTGTTAAGGATAGGAGAGTTGACTTCCTTTAGAGCCGGAGCTTGAGCTTCGACTCATCAACCAAGTCGTGCAATCCAAAATCACATGCTCGGTCAAATGAAGTTTAGGTCCAACTGCCAAACTTGCTGCCAAATTTATTCATATCTTCTCTTTCGTGTAAGCAGACTCCAAGTTCACGCAGCAGGAGCTCCCAGCTTGCAAGCCAATTCTTACTCCAAAATGGGTAGGTTGACAAGTATTACATCTTTTCTGGCGTGAGTTAGCTTTAGCTTTAGAGAGATCATATGTAGGACCGCCTCACAAATGGTTGCGCTTATGTTCATGCAGGTTATTTCGGTGTTTGTTCTTGTTGGTGTCATTTTTGTCCCGATAGGTGTTGCTTCGTTGCTAGCTTCAAATAAGGTATGCTGAATATGACCTATGCTGATTCAACCATATATATCTTCACCATCTTTTTTTAGCTAACGTTTGTTGGTTTCTTTGCCGTAGGTCGTTGAGATTGTTGATCGATACGATGATGCGTGCGTCCCGTCTAATGTTACTGACAAGCTTGCCTACATCCAGAACTCAACAATATCTAAAACCTGCCGAAGGACACTAAAGGTAATGAGCTTAACTGCATGCTTTTATAGGTCTAATCGCTGGAATGGCACAGTAAAAACCACCAGGCATTATCTTGTAGCAGAGTGTGTGATGTGTCGGTTAATTCACAAATATGTATCTTGGTTTAAGAATCAAAGTAACCCTTGTCTGAAACATTTCTTCGTTGTATGTTGGTCTCCAGGTCCCGAAGGATATGAAGCAGCCAATTTTTGTGTATTACCAGTTGAATAACTTCTACCAGAATCATAGGAGGTATGCACTGTGCTTCACGAGGTTACCAATATGTCAAAGACGTTGAAGTAAATACAACGGATCTTTGGCTCAAATATGTGTCCAGTTTTTGCTCCAATAGCATTGAAAATGAATAAAAGAAGAAAGCATTGTCGATAATGTTAACTCACGAATGGATAGTGATTATGCAAAGGAAGGCTTGAACAGCATAAGCTTGAAGTGGGGGTAGGATTTTAGAAGGAAGAAGAGTGGACTAAAATCTGGAAAGGGGGAGTATAGATGAGAGAGTAATTCATTGTTCTTGTTTATCAGACCTTTGTTTTGCTGGAAATTGCTTCTCTGACTTGACCCTAAGAAACTTGTCTAAACTACTACATGGAATATATGTACACTAAAATAAACCCAACTATCAAGGAAATTATTTAATCTTATGTCCACTTTCCAACTAATGTTGCGTAGGCATCCCACATAATTGCATGAAGAAGTGCCTATAGCCACTACTAATGACACCTACTGATTGTTGTCCGGATCGCTAAAATGTTGGATATTGACACGTCGACATGCAATTTTAGCAGTTAAAGCTCTTTCTTTATTTGCTCAAACAGTTTTTTTGTACTTTGTTTTCCTAGGAGCCTTATACTTTCCCTGCTTACATATCACATTTTTCACATTCAGATATGTTAAGAGCCGGAATGACCAACAGCTAAGAGATGCTAGTAAGGCAAACGAGACCACGCTTTGTGACCCTGAGAAGACCAGAGATGGAATGGCTATTGTTCCATGTGGTCTGATAGCATGGAGCACATTCAATGATACATATACCTTCCAACACAACACTAACAACTTATCTATCGACAAGACAGACATCTCTTGGAAGAGTGATAGGGACCACAAATTTGGAAGTGATGTCTTCCCAAAAAACTTTCAGAAAGGTCCTCTTATAGGTGGAAAAACACTCAACGAATCTATACCGGTATGCTTTTGGGTTTCAATTCCACTCTGTGTCATAAGATTATTATTACATATGTGGTTGACAAGCAATAATTACTCAGGTATATTATGGTTGTCCAATTTAAAGATAAACTGACCTCAGCACGATCATTTTCCATTAGATAGACCAAGACAAGTTCTTTGAGCAGCCAAAAAGATAACATTTTGTGCCCCTGAAAGTTACTTATTCTACCTGTCTGCTGTGCAGCTGAGTGAGCAAGAGGACCTTATTGTTTGGATGCGAACTGCCGCGCTTCCTACATTCAGAAAACTGTATGGTAGGATATATGTGGACCTCAAAGAAAATGACACCATTACTGTTACACTGGACAACAATTACAACACATATAGCTTTGATGGCAAAAAGAGTTTGGTGCTTTCTACTTCAACTTGGCTTGGTGGAAAGAATGATTTTCTTGGTCTTGCATATCTCACTGTTGGTGGACTCTGCTTCTTCCTGGCATTTGCATTCACCTTACTCTACTTGATAAAACCAAGGTTAGTGGCTTATAAGCTCTCGTATACCGATCATATTAAGTTACATCGCTGATCTTTTTTTCTGGTCTCCATGCAGAAAATTGGGAGATAACAACTACTTGTCATGGAACAGAAACTCTGCAGGCCACTGATGCACTCTGAAAGTTGATTTCCGCATTCAACATCGAACAATTGGTCTTGTGGTTAACTTGTATCTTTGTACGAAAATAGCAATTTTTGTGTACAAGCTGTTCTCAAAGTACGTGTATCAAGTGGACTTGTGTGTATGAGCAACACGAAAGGGTGTACATTATTATACTGAAATATACATACGCGGTTCTTTTGTTGAAAATTGCATTCTCGAGAGTGAAAATGAATCTGTGGACTGATCTTCATCCCTGTTCAGTGCTGTCAGTTTTGAACAGGTGTATTCTGTTATTCCACTTGACATATTTTTGCAAAGTAAGTTTTCTTAGAGCATTCTTGCATGGTTTTTTTGAAACTCCATAAAGAATAATGATCTGCAATATACGCTGATAAGATAATCTTTGAAGGGTTACAAGATACATATGTTGTTCTTGTTCGGAAAATTTCTACACCTAACCTTTATGACTAAAATAGGACATCAAACTAGAGGCACAACTTCAGAAATCAGCTCTTCAGAAATGGTTACTGGTCAGTAGAATGTTTTGACTCTTCCTTCTTCACATTACTCGGAGTAAGTAATTGCTGAGATACTGGCCTTCAGGATATGAAGGGTCAATGGGATGATCGCAAGCTGCTCCTGCTTGACGTAAAACCGTAACCTTTCGACCGGCCATTGATGCAGCACCCTTTAAGTTGGAAGCAAGATGAATTATCATCAACGTGGATAAGCAAAAAGGAATTTGCAATGGAATATAGACAAGCTGTTTGAATAAACTTTCGTTTTTTACCACCTAGTACGCATGCCAATAGAAAAGAAGCTAAAAGGGCCATGACTATTCATCGCAAACCTTCTATGAAATTTCAGTTTGACATGCTGGAAGACATTAAATTGGATCAATAATACAAACTCCAATTGGCACTGTAATAAAATTCTAGATTTGAGTAAATAGGACCCAAGAGTCCATGTGACAAGGTCTACGCTGAGCAGTTCTGCAAGACGGGCAACACAAAATACCTGAATGGTTTTAAGGAAGAGACCACTTTGGGTCATAGCTCCAGAACAAGAGCATGTCATGAGTAACCCCCCTGGCTTTACCACTTGCATTGCAAGAGCATTCAGGCTTCTGTACATACCGGATGCACTTTGTAGCACCTACAAATACAACAGAGAATCCTCCTTCACTTACATAGAACAATTGTTGGTTCAAGACTTCAAGTGTACAGACAGTCTGTGAGTGGGATAAAGGGTTTTGCTGATGTTCAGGGTAAGTATTAAAGAGCAAGTTTAGTTAGATGCCTACTGAGGCCTGTACAAATGATCCATGAACTTCTTGATGTATAACATGCTTCAGAACTTCACATGATCACATCAAAGATGAAATGATAATCAAGCCAAATTAGCAACTACAGGCAGATGCTTCATGGGATGTATACCTTCTTCCGAGGTGCCAACTTTGGAGGATCCAGGATTACCAAGTCCCACAGCTCATTTCTTGAGATAGCACCTTTCATGAATGCAGTTGCATCTTCTTTTAAGAACGAAATTCTCTCAGCATCAAGCTTATTCAGAAGAATATTCTCGTTGGCAAGATCTAGTGCAGATCCTGATGAATCAATGCCTGAAAATGGTACTGGTCAGATTGTCGTTTTTACAGCCCAAACCTGTAGAGTGTTATAAAGTGATACTAAAAAGGACACACTGTTGTGGGTTTTCCAAATTAATGATACAACTAAACTATAATTCAACTGTGATGAACTTCAGAGCATCTGAACGGAGGACTAAAAGGTCCACTAGCTTGCAGCACTATACCAGTAACATTAGTTGCACCGCCCTTGGCTGCACTAAGCGCAAAACCACCACTGTAACAGCAAAGGTCAAGAACCCTCTGGTCCTTCGAGAGTGTGGATATGAAGTGGCGACTTTCCCGTTGATCTGCATAAAAACCTGTCTTCTGCCCCTCCATAGAGACTAGATAGACGATGCCATTTTCCATAACCTGGACGTAAGAAAAGCACACAAGTGTTGGAACTAAGAGCAACACAAGTATGCAACATAGCAGGTAGAGAAGATTGACAAATACTATGAGTGAAGCTACTGCAATGCTGCGTTTAGTCCCGCACAACCGCACACACCGTCAGTCTCTTTACACTAGCTGTAGTTGCTAACTTGCTATATTAATTGAGTATGACAAACCCGGTTCAAAAACAAATATGGCAAAGGCAAAAAATATACTCGAATTGGAGCTAACCTCCTCGCATTTTTTTTAAGCTGAACCGCATGTACCATGACTTGCTAAAAATAGGTACATTGAACCATAATTTGTAAAGTTTTAAAATCAAATTTCCTAATTTCCTTTAAAAACATTTAAGTCAGCAGGCTCACCTTCACAGTTCCAGAGTATGAAGAGGGTGCAGGTTCTTTTTGTTCTGACATATCTAATCCTTCCTCTTTTAGAATATCAGTTGATGACCTCCACTTTATATGTTTAACATCACTAACTTTGCTAACAAGGGACTGGATTTGTTGCCTATATTTCTCAACCCAAGCAGCAGATGAAGCAATCACAGCAACATCAGCAAATATATCCACTATCAGACCAGATAATCTGCATTTCAAAACATTGAATATTGATAGTTGCAATACTATGCATGAATACAAGAATGAGACAACAGGCAAGGTTCCGGAGAGAGAGAAAAATACAAGTCATTCAATGCTCAAGATCAGTATTCTCTGCTGCACATATCAAAAATACACAGGGCAATATAACTATCCATTGTTTATACAAAGATATTGAGATACAAAGTTGAACTATTTGGAGACCCATATATACTGGAACTAAAAAGTGGTGCTGAATGGTGAACTAACTATGCTCCTTTCAATGATGGATATCAAGGTGGTTTCTTTGCTAACTAAAGTATAGCAATGGAGAACAGTTTATACCTGTCGCCTTCACTATTGATGAGACGGTAAGCATTTGTATTAGTTGAGGGGAAACCCAAACTACGCCGTAAATCCACCGCAGAACAAAGTCTTTCTTCGAGCAGTCTTTCCATATTTAGTGCAGAGGCTGGATCTCTGAGCAAAGCAAAAATAGGGGATATTCAGCACAAGCTCTCAAACTTTCAGTAACCATAGAACCTCAACAATTGTGTCACCTTTTTGCCTCTTCTTCTAGTTGCATTAGCCGAACACAAAACATAGACACGGAGTTATAGACACCCCACCCGATAGGTTTCTCTGACCCATCAGCAACCAAAACAACATCACCAGTTTTTGGGGGAGGTCGGCCAATTATTCTATCAACCGCACCACTGTAGACCATTGGACTCCCATCTCGGAATATCTGAGTCTTGCCCTTCTTTAGTACCACCCTCGCCAAACCTAAAAAAGGTGCTTGGATGTTAGTATATACTCCCTCTGTCCCAAGATAAGTGTACTAAATCAAAGACACTTATCTTGGGACAGAGGGAGTACTTCTGGTCGAGCGAAGGAAAGAAAGAAGTGCCTACTGGCCATAACCTATGCTTAACCCAAACAAGCGGAATGGGAGATGCTTGATTAATTGATTTCAGCGTTGTGGATGAAATCTAGCCAACTATTTGGACAAGGCCCATCATTCCACTTTGTGGTGATGCATACCACTCTTTCGTGAAACTAATTTAAACGAGTGATGAACCATTTTTAGGAGACTGTAATTACCATCGTTTCTAGCTGTTGTTACCATAAATGCCCTTCGGGAGGAGTAGAACTTTTAACAATTGACAATCTCCGACTTGGAGGATTATGAGCAAGTAAAATTGGCAATATAGGTCCTCATACCAGGCCATGAAAGATGAAACAATGACCAAACATTTACAGTTATTTACCACTCGCTACAACTGTACCAAGCAATGAGCGTCCAAGCTCAGGAAATGTACGCATTGGCAAACGGCCGGCCCCTAACCAGATCGAAACGCAGCACGGGAAACAAATGGCGCGGTTCACTTGGTCGTTTCAACAAACAGCTCGTCGCCATGGCGCTCCCATTCGCCGCCACACGGAGGATAGAAGGGACGAGCACAAACCTCGCCGCACGGGAGGACGAGCAGAAACGAGCCCCGCGGCGGGGGAGAGGACGATAGTAAAGCCGTTCGACAGAATGCCGGCAGAGACTAGGCGAGGGCGGGCGCGAGATGAGTAAAGAGCGTGGACCTTTGCGGTCGGCGGCGAGCTCTTCCAGGGCGGAGGAGGAGGCGACGGCGGAGGCGGAGGCGGGCCTCGCGAGGCGCGCCCTGACGAGGGCGGGCACAGACGCCGGAGCCGCGGCGCCGCAGGCGCGGAGCATCGCTTAGCTCGTGTTGGCGCTGCCTATAGCTGCCGACGTTCGCCACAAAAGGTAACCGAGACTTGTGGATTGGTATTTCCTGTTCAAGTTGCGCATCTGTGTCACTGCGACGTGGGGCCTTCATCGAGGCCAGGCCAGGCCACTGAAGAGTGGAACGCTCCCGTTCGACTCGAATCGCTGCTACTCAACAAATCAACTGCCACTGCCTAGTTGGGCCTTCGTGTAATTTAGAGCATTTCTTTTTTTAGGCTTAATTTAGAGCATTTCTTGTTTTGATAAGAGCATCTCCACTCGTTCGGTCCCAGCGCATAGGCCGGCGCTCTTTCGGGCGCTCACCCGGCGATTTTTAGGCCCTGGGGACGATCAAGGCCCGAACCACGCCACCAGGTGCCGCCCCCAACGCGCCGCAAATTCAAACTTGGTCCATTCCCGTTCCCAAAAAATGCCACAAGCCCGGCGATCGGCGCCATAGTTCGGCGATCATCACCTTGCCACAGTTCGGCGATCAAATAAAAAGTTCGGCGTACAAAAAGAAAGGACACGCAGGTAATGTATCAAACGGCGGTGTCGGCCTCCAGCGTTTGAGGAGTCGGCGTGCGCGGACCGGGCGGCGTCGGCGCGGCGTTTGTGCTGCTGGGAGTCGCGGAGGCATCATCACTCGGGCTTGGCAGCGGCGTTGGCGTCGGCGTGTGAGTTGGCGTCGGCGTCGCCGGTATCTGGTTCAGGATGAGGCCGCGCTCCGCCAGGTACCATGCCTTGAGCTTCTCGTCGCCGCTCTGGAGCACGTCTGTGCCGCCCATTAGGAAAGGCAGGTCAGTGTGTCTCTTCTTCGCGGCGATGTTGGTCCGGAGCAAGTCGAGTTTGACGGCGATGTTTGTCATCAACGCCGACCACGGCCTCGGTTTTCTCTTCCGCAGGGCGGCCCCGGTCTTGACGTCGGCGAGGCAATGCTCGATGGACTCTTGCACACGTGTGGTAGTCGGCTCGGCGTGTTTCGCCTTCTTGGCCCCTTTGTTGTCGTCCGGGCGCCCGTCGGCCGCGCCCGGCGTCGACGCGTTCGGCTTGTACGTCTCCTTGGCCTTGGAGAGGGTGCGCAGGACATCCGCCCACTTCTTGCACTTGTCGATCCGCTTGAAGACGTGGAGGTACTTGAACTCTTGGTCGCTGTTGTCCTGACAAAACATGGCGAACATCCGCAGCAGCTGCGCTGAGGAACATCAATCGGCGGGCGCGCACACGGCAAAAAGAAAAGGGAGAGGCCGGTGTGCTATACCTGATCCTCAACGCTGGCGCTGCTCTCCGGGCGAGCCGCGTTCTCCTCGACGATCCCATGTTATTTGTTGCACGCCGTTTGGATGAGCCCCCAATGGTTCGCCATTGCCTTCGACCCGCGTTGCATGTAGACGTCTTTGAAGTAGGGGTCGACGAGCTTGCGCTCGTCGAACTCGGCCTTGATGTGGTCCCAATACGTGTCGACGCTCTGGTTCGTGCCGGTGATCGGGTCGAGGCAGAGGACTTTCCATGCTTCGGCGAGGCACTCGTCCTCCTTGGATGCCCACTTGATGCGCGGCTTGCCGGTCCTAGCCGCCCGCTTCTTCTTCTTCTTCCCTTTCCTCGCCGGAGCAAGCGCCGGATCCTCCTCCTCCATGTCGCCGTTGAGGTCCATTGTGTCGTCTTGGGCAGTGAACCCAGGGGAGGCGGCGGCAGCGGCCGAGCCGGTCGTGATGATGTCTTCCATGTCAGCTTCCGTCGCGTCGGTGCCGCCGAGATGTGGCGAGGAGGCTTGTGAGAAGAGCAGCGCGCAACAACGGAGAGGTGGCGTCGGGGAGGCTGTGTACGCCGACGGCGAGTAGGTGTACGGAGGGTACTGCACGCCGGTGAAGGCGGGTGAGGGCGTGCGCTGGGCCGGGTGACCATGGGGGAAGGTGATGTTGGGGTTGAACCCGCCGTGTGTGTCACCGTCGGCGTAGCCCAGCGACGGTGTGCAGCTCCAGGGTTGTGGGCGACGACGAGAAGCCGCCTGAGATCCAACGCTTTGCTGGCTCCAGGACGCGTACGGGCCGTGGCTGCTGGGTGGATTCATCATCCCCGTGCAAGCCGCCTCGGTTTGTTTGGCCGAGCGCTTCGCCTGCTCGGCCCTGTCCCGGGCCTTCTTGGCCCTGTTCCGCCTGCCGGTGGTGGCAGCCTCCCGGCGCTGAACTTCCGTCTTCCAGTCGGTGTTAGACATGCCCGGGGGCTTGGACAGCGGCGCCCTCTGCTTTCTCTACTTCGGCTGGGTGACGACGGCGGTGGTATCCGTCGCAGCGCGGGGGACCACATACTTCTTCGACGGCATGACGGTCGGCTTGGAAGGGAGGAGGAGAAGATTGGCGGGAGGAATGGAGAATGAGAGGGAAGCCGAGGGGGAAAGCGCGAGGAAACGGCGGGAAAAGGGCCTCCTCTCGCCGACAAAGCGGCCCCACGCCCCTTTTCGCTTCTGTCGGCGCCCCCAGGCGCTTGGGTTCGGCTCGGGGTCGCCGAATGTTAATTCGGGCCAAACCGGCGCTAAATGAGATTGTGGGGGCGTGACTAGGCCGATTTTCGGTCGCCGGCGCAAAAAATTCGCCTAGAGGGGAGGGGGCTGTTGGGGCGCGGCTGGAGATGCTCTAAGGCCTACGATGCTTATTTTCAGTTCTACTCTCTCCGATCCTAAATATTATAACTCCTTTTAGTCATTTTGGGTCACTCTGTGCATTTTAAAACCGAACCGAAAAACCATACCGAAAATAAACTGAACCGAACCGAATTCACGATTTTTATGGTTTCTGGTTTCAATATGGTATGAACTTTTCATACCGTTTTGAATTTCGGTTTTTATGGTATATACCGAAAAACCGAATGGTTAACCGAATAAACCGAAATAAAAAAATATATATTTCTTGGGGCAAACAACGATACAAGTAGTCATTTTTCTTGTATAAGAATAAAATTTCCTGCAAAGACCTTCCATTTTTTCTTGTAACGTAGTAATTTTTCTCTTGCAAAAATGCTAACCACGTCGTCCATAACCTTTCAAGGCTTGAATTGAGGCATGCATATATACTTATATAAAGTTATATACCATTTGTATTTAAAAATTATGTGTTTGAATTTATAAGTTTGTAAAATATAGTATGTCATTTTCAAATTCGCGTCAACTTTGGTTATTATGGTATATACCGAAACCATACCGAAATAATTTGGTATATACCGAAACCGAACCGTATTTTAATATCATACCGTATAAACCGAAGTATTAATACCGTACAAACTGAAAAACCGTATAAACCGAACCATGCAAACCGAATAAACCGAACGCACAGAGTGAATTTTGGGATATGACAGTAGCATTGGTTAAAAAATCAAAAAAGCTGAATTTTTTTGCCACAAAACAGTGATGTTTTTTCAATATTTTGCATGCAAAATTTCACAACGAAACTACATTCATGTAGGTGTGCGTAAAAAAATCGATGCTCCAGTCTTGTGATTCCATAGCGAATTTTTGCACACGTGCTGAAAAACAATCAATATTTCTTGGAAAAAAACATTTTTAAACATTTTTTTGGATTTTACTGTTCACCCGAGCTCATGTGAGCTCGGGTGCAGAACAGCTGCGTCCTATCCATTAACGCGTGTTCTTTTGTATCGGTTTATAGTTTGTGACCTCAGTAGTGGTCTGAAAAGAGAAGTTACATTGTCTGCCAAATTCAGTGATAAACCTGAGACGATAAGTTCTCAACCTAGCATCATGGTTTTGAGTAGACATCGCAAATCTGCATTTCTTTTGTGCGAACTATCACAGGTCCGCACTATTATGTTCTTACTTCACAATACTGCAATTTTCTTTGGCACAGGTTTTTTCACAAAACTGCATTCCTTCCAGGATGATGTACCGCCTTGAGAGGATGGGCTCCAGATGGCACACATGCTGATCTGTTTGTGTGACGTATGTAAAGAAGGCCGGAACTCTTCAAATGAATGGCTAAATCGATGAAGAATCGGTCCAAAAAAATCGATGAAGAATGATCTGCAGCAAGGCCACTGTTTTATTAATATTTAACTTATGGCTGCACTACTACTGTGTAGTATATACACACGGGAGCGTGACCCTCCTGCGTCCCC
>NC_041391.1:222400263-222459829 GCF_002162155.2 Triticum dicoccoides
CCCTCCCTCGCCGCCGCCGGGGGCGCAGCCGGGCGAAGCGCGGCTGGCGCCGGCGGCGGCGGGGAGATTTCGTCCTCTCGTGTGGGGCCCTGATGCGGGACGGGGCGGCCGGGCTGGGGTGCGGCGCTGGCGGCGGGCGCTGCGGCGTGGCGACGGCAGGGAGCCGGAGCTGTGCGGCGACGGCTTCTTGCCGGCTGCGCGACGGGCGTCGTGGTGGCGGAGCGTGCTGGGCGGCCGGTGGCGGCGGATGGTGCGGGTCAACGCAGCTCCGCCAAATCTAGCCGCGTCGCGACGTGGGCTGCGGGCAGCGAGGACTGCGGACGGCGCCGTGGGGTGCGGCGGTGGCTGTCCGTGGCAGTGGTGTGGCCTCGGCTGGTGTCCGGGGCGGTGGTGCGTGCTTGGCGGCGGCGACCCCGTTCAGCACCATTTTGGTCTGGCGGGCGTGTGGGCATCGGGCGGCGCGGGGGTGGGCTGCGACCTGGTGTGGTCGTGGCCATGACCGTGGCCCACGGCAGCGCGCTAGCTGCTGCTGGCGACGGTGGTGGTGGCGGGTTGATTGCGGCGGCGGCCAGATTTTTCTGGCGTCGGACCGTCTGTAGGCTGCCTGTATCGGCCTTCGACCCCTCTCCTCGACGTCCGTTCGCTTCTCTCAGCGGAGGGCTGGCCTTCTCCCGGCTGCGGTCCATCATGCGTCTCGCACCCGGTGACGTAGGACCGAGCTGGTCTCACGCCCGGCAGCAGGACCGGCTCATCTCGCGCCCGGCAGTAGGACTGCGCTCGTCTCGCGCCCGGCAGCAGGACCGGCCCGTCTCGTGCCCGGTGGCAGGACTGCGCTCGTCTCGCGCCCGATGTAGCAGGATGGCTCGATGGAGGCTTGTTGTGGCCGGCCTATTGGGTCTCGGCGTTGGGACTGGCCAGGGGTGTGAAAGGCGGATCCTTTCCGCCCGTCTCTGCGGTGGAGGTAGCGGTGGGGCTCGGGGGACTTGGTGTCAGGGTCTTGGATTCCGGGGCGGCGGCCCCGGTAGTGGTGGCGCGGTGCTCATGGGCAAAGCTCGTGCCTCGGTGCTGCCCGGCTATCACGGCCGTGTGGGCGGTGTGGTAGCCGGGGTATGGCGTTCTTTGGCGGTGAATGTTGGTCGGGGTGAAAACCTACTCTATCTTTGGACGGACTGGCGATGGCGAATATCGCTCCTTTCTTGAAGGCGTCGTCGCGGCTATCACTGCATGTCGTGGTGCTCCAGGGGAAATTCTGATCCTCGGATCGGACGGTGGCGACGCTTCGGTGCCGTATCCTTCCTGAAGGCATCGCCTTGAAGCCCACGGTTCGTCATATGCGGCTTCACTTCTTCGGATGAAGCCCCCGGTGGCTCTTGTAGTGCTAGGGTGTGTGTTGCTGCGCTCAGCGCCTATGTATCCTGCCTTGGGTGCGTGTGTGTGTTTGTGATGGGTGAGTGCGGTTGTACCGGACACTGTGGATCTTTGCTTTATATATACAGTGGGACGAAAGCCTTTTTCGGTACTACTGTGTAGTATCACAAACAGTCTAGAACGGGTTATGTTGGCCTTCTGTTAGGCTCTTGGGTCAGTCCTTTTGATATTCCATGTGATGTGAAACATTTTCTTATGCATGTTATCATGGTTCCCTTAAGGCAATCATTTTACATGCCTGGTTCTACTCGGATCTTTCCTAAACTTGGCCTCGGTTATGACTTGATGTGGACTAGTTTTCTACATTTGTACATTTATCTAGAGGTTTGAAGCTAACAATATTTTTGTCACAGCTGTTGTCAGACTGATTTAATCACAACATCAACGCCAAACTGCAAATAAATCCCAACTCCTCGTTCACAGGCTCTGTGGTTCAATATTTTAATTTGGTACCAACCACACACCAGCCGCAATTTTAGTTTTAACTAGGTCCATTCGAAAGATGCATTCAGATTTCAGAACGCCTGACAGACCAACTATAGTCAGTAATTCAGAAGGTGGAGACAAGCACAGAAAAAGGAGGGTAACAATTCAGAGGGATTTATCTCATCCTGGTAGCCATATTTCATTGATATAAGCAGTACATCGAAGCACAGCAACAAGCCAGTTACATAGGAACGACGCACACATAGAACACGACGGGAACAGAGAATCTAAAACACCTAGCAACGACAAGCGAGGCGCCTAGGCGCGCTCCCCGCGGATACGGCGGGCGAGCTGGATGTCCTTGGGCATGATGGTGACACGCTTGGCATGGATGGCGCAGAGGTTGGTGTCCTCGAAGAGGCCGATGAGGTAGGCCTCGGCGGCCTCCTGCAGGGCAGAGACGGCGGAGCTCTGGAAGCGGAGGTCGGTCTTGAAGTCCTGCGCGATCTCGCGGACCAGGCGCTGGAAGGGGAGCTTGCGGATGAGCAGCTCCGTGCTCTTCTGGTACTTGCGGATCTCGCGCAGCGCGACGGTGCCCGGGCGGAAGCGGTGCGGCTTCTTCACGCCGCCGGTGGCGGGGGCCGACTTGCGCGCCGCCTTGGTCGCCAGCTGCTTCCGCGGGGCCTTGCCGCCGGTGGACTTGCGCGCCGTCTGCTTCGTACGGGCCATCGCGGGAGGAGCGGGGGCGCTGGGATGGGAGATCGGAGAGGTTTGCTCGGGTGTTTTGAAGTGGAGCGGGGGAGATTTGCTTTGCGATGTGGAAATGGAGGGGAGACAGGGGGAATAAATAGGAGGCGGGTGGATTTGGTGCTCGGAGCGCGGATCCGGAATTCGGCCGCGAGTGGGGGGAGGGGAGGTGGGAGCCGTCGGATGGCGTATGAGTGAAGGGTGCCGATCGATTTTTCCAGGCGTCACGCGGATCGCGATCCGTGGGTCGTGAATGGTGACGAATGGAAGGCTGCCATCTGGCAACTCTTTCACATCTCAATCACGCTAGGACTGTGGTGTGGCAGGATGGCCGTCCCATGAAACATCACTGTAACTTTTCTTTCTTTCTTTTTGCGGTTGTTCTTTCAATCAAACGAATTTCGTGGGATTTGCATTCAAAGGAATTTTTTATACATAAGAGCAACTCCAACGCAGGCACCCATTTCGTCCGCCGCCGTCCGTCTGGTTCGGTGCAGACAAAAGTGGAGGTCCAACGCGCGACCCATCCGCAAAACGCGTCCGTGCGGATCCATTTACGGCCCAAATTTGCGGCAGAAATGCGTCGGCGTGGACGCGAAGCGGACTCCTCGCGCGCCTTCTTGGTGTCCACCACGTCCCCGCCTAGTGGCCGCCCAACTACCGCGGTCAGCTTTATTAATGACGACTGCCCATCGCGGGTCCACGTGTCAGCTACGGCGGTCGGTCTTTTTTAATCCGAGCGTGCGTTGGGGGCCGTCCTCATCCGCTTCCAGACGCCCCGTCCCCATCTTGCCACCCCTGTGCTCCCCCGCCGGTGACAAAGCCTAGCAAACCCTAGCCATTGCAAGCCACCGCAATGGGCCTCTTCTCCGGCAAGGGAAAGGGCAAGGGCGCCGCCGTCCCTCCCCGCGCGCTCCCCCCTCCTCCCCTCCGGCGTCGTCGTCTTTGCGAGCGGATCGTCGTCCTGGTGCACCAGGCGAAGTGGCACTGGGAGCATCGCGTCCCTCTCCCCTACCCGACGTCGCGCTACCACACGACTGACACTTGGATCCGCCGGCGCCGCCGCGGTCAGCGAGGGCGCACGTGGAGGAGGTGCGGCACCAGCGGCAGCTGCTGACGCCGGAGCAGCGCCGCAACCCCGCCTACGACTTCGCCTCCCCCGTTTGGGAGCAGTGTTTTGCCTTTGATGTTTTCTCTCAATTGAACTTTGATTAATTGCACGTTCTTGTTATTGTGCTCTTCAATTTCTTTGACACAAAACTCATGGGGTGGGATGAAAGTTCCCTTTACTCCAAACAAGAAACAAGCGCGGATGTTTTGGTACCCTTGTCATGCCCTTGCTCAACTGAGCTTGTTTCCCTTGTCTCCTTGCATTTCATGAATTCAGAGCATATACTGCACATTTTTGTGTTCAACAACTGAACTACCCTTGCCATTCAAGTCGCTCTTATTTTCATCAAAATTATCAATTCTGCAAAGGTTCCTCTTCTTGCCTCGGTATAGGCCTTCTAGTAGTGTCCCTTGTTTATATTTTTATGTGGAAGAACATTAGGGCATCTCCAACAGTTGTAAGATAGGTGTTGGTAAATTTGCCACCTAGGACATAGTGATGATGTGGCATGTATTAAATATGGAGAGAGAGCAAAGTTGTATGTAGATTAACCAATAACCTTTGCACAAGCTCCAAGGTGAAATAGAAAGCAACCACATTTATTGTTCCACCATCTATTGGATAGTTTACATACAACCCATTGGAGTAGTTGTATGATAGCTTGTTGGTTGATGACATGGACATTTTACCAACAAGACAAACATACAACCTGTTGGAGATGCCCTGACACTTGTCCCAATGGGCTATAACCCTTTCTCAATGCAACTCGTTATAGAGAGGACCCCTCCCCCCCAATGCTTTCACACTATTTCGGCAATGAGATATGGGTGTTGCCAGAAATTTGCAATTGCGTAGGAGGTGTATAATATGATACGATACTAAACGGAAGTATATGCACTGTTGTAAAATTTCCACTTATTCAACTATGACTGCCATGAAGGTGTGGAGTCAAATTACGAATATCAATGGTTGTTGGAAATATTAGCACTTCTCTGACTAATCTAATCCACGAGTAAGCAGTAAACATGGCAAATACGCTATGCATCTCACACCCATACCTAAGCATGTGAGCACGTACAGTACATAGAAATCGAAACATCTATGAAGAACATATATACGGCTAGCACGTGTACGAGTAAACATGGGATGAACAGATCATACCCTCCGGTTAGCTAGGCCAACGCAGCGGCGGCAGCAGCAGCCTCGGCATCGACCGTGGCCTTCTTCTTGGCGGCGGCGTCTTCGACCATGGTGTCGATGCATGGGAAGTAGTGGAAGCAGAGGCGAAGGGAGACGGGGACGGATCGGGAGCAATCGCGTCGAGACGCTCCCCAAAAACCTTATTGTCGTTCTCCCGGGCAGGATCTCGAACGACAGGGTTCCGGAGGCACCTGGTCTCCCGACCAATCGTGCACGCGGTCGTCGGGATGGGATCGCCGGAAGCAGCACAGATAGAGGAATAGTAGATGACGGCTAGGGCTGTGCGAGAGGAAGTGAGTGAACTGAGTTAGGGTTCACTCCACTGGCCAGCGCCTTTTTATATAGGTCGTCGGGTAGATGGGTCTGGGCTCAGGGCCACGACCGAGTTCGCGAACAGCCCACGGTACAACGTCTCGGACAGTGGCACTTCCGTAAGCGACTCATTGATTAATCCGAGATTAATTAACCATTCTGATCGGCAAAAATAAGCTTCGGCTCAGCTCATTCCTGCATGCGCATCGTGATCAGGCGAGGCGTGGCGAGGCGATGCGGGCGGTAGAGGAGGAGGAGCGCATGTGTATAGCTCCTATTCCCAAGCTCCCAATAGCAAATGGTAGAGCAGCCCTTATAAAGAGGTCTCACTCTTCTTACTGTAGCAGTATGGTACTAAACTTCCCACCACTTGCCGTACACATGCATGGGTCTTAGAGATTAAGCAGGGATTATTGTCTTCTATGGGCCTAAGCCCATCCATAATCCATCAATCCCCCACCACATCTCGACGCACATAAGTTAGTCAACTATTCCAAACAATGTTTGATATACCGGAATTTTCAGTGGGGATGTCAAGTTGAACTTCCACCTAGAGCAATAAGATTAGATTTCTTCACAACCGAACAATGGACCATGCCTTGAATTGTTAGTTTGACGTGCAGAAGTTACGCCCATTGTCATCTGATACGTGGCTTCTGAAGGCTAAACCCCACGGGTGGAGCTTATTAGTCATACTCTGTACCTTCTCATGAGCTTCCTAGAGATCACCCAATCTCATAGACTGTGACCAACAGTCGGGCTCACATAGGTGTGTTCCTCTAAAGAATGCTTTGTAGGTTAGCATCTTGCTTACATAAGCTTTGGAACACATTAAGACAAAAGTCATCCTGCCTTACAGAATTGAGAGTATTATTGCATCTCCAACGGAGTGGGTTAGGTAAGGATACTCTCCTCGATTGACCGTTGGGTTGTTTTCCCAGGTCCTAATTCACGGGATCTCCGATCCCATAGGTTGGGTTACCCCCATGGCAACTTACGTGGGTCTCATGCCCATCTCCCTCGATGCATTTTCTATCACAATCCATGATAGCCCTTTCATAAAAAGGGTCTGCCAGATTTTTAGCAAACTGGATATAATCCAATACTACCACTCATGAGTTTCTTGATTTTCTGATAGATTTTAATCTTCTTCTTATATGCTTTGTGGATTTCATGTTGTCCTTTGAACTCCTAGCCTTGGCAATCACTGTTTGATTGTCACATTTCATAAGGACAGCCGGGACTGGTTTATCAACCACCGGCAAACCCATCAAAAGCTCTCGAAGCCATTCTACTTTGACGCATGATGTGTCTAATGCTGCGAGTTCTGCTTCCATGATCTATCTAGTTAAGATCGTCTGCTTGCAAGACTTCCAGGAAACAACATCACCACCAAGTGTGAAGACATATCCACTTGTGGCTTTCGTCTCGTCAGCATCAGATGTCCAATTCGAATCACTATACCCATCAAGTACCGTCAGGTACCCAGAATAGGGAATTCCATAGTTCACGGTACCTTGCAAATAACGCATCACTCGCTCAATAGCATGCCAATGCACATCTCTCGGATTGGAAACAAACCGGCTTAGTTTGCACATAGCAAATGAGATGTCAGGACGAGTAGCACAGGCTAGGTACATGAGTGAACCAACCACTTGAGAATATCTCAATTGATCTACAGTCGTGCCTTCTAACTTTCGAATCCGCACACTAGGATCATATGGTGTTGCGGAAGGTTTGCAGTCCGAATATCCTAAACAGCTCAAAATCATCTCAACATAGTGGGATTGCAAAAGTGTAATCCATCGTCAGTATTTCTCAGTAGCTTGATGTTCAAGATAACATCAGCCACCCCCGGGTCTTTCATCTCAAAGTTATGAGATAAAAAAGCCTTGACCTCCTCAATGACTTTGAGGTGGGTCCCAAATATCAGTATGTCATCGGCATACAGACACATTATTACTCCTTCGCCCCCACCATAGCGATAGTATACACATTTGTCAGCTTCATTAACAACAAAGCCAACAGATGTCATAGTTGTATTAAACTTATCATGCCATTGCTTAGGTGCTTGTTTCAGGCCATACAAAGATTTCACCAGCTTGCACACCTTTCTTTCCTGACCATTTACAACAGGGTCATCCGGATGTTGCATGTAAATTTCCTTGTCTAGCTCTCCGTTGAGGAAAGCCGTCTTAACGTCCATCTTATGAACGAGAAGACCATGCGAGGCAACCAAAGCGAGTAACACACGAATGGTTGTCAGTCTAGCCACAGGTGAGTAAGTATCGAAAAAATCATCTTCTTCTTTCTGGGTTGTTGGCCACAAGCCTAGCCTTGTAATTATCAATAGTACCATTGGGCCTAAGCTTCCTTTTGAACACCCACTTACATCCCAATGGTTGGCAACCATAAGGACGATCAGTGATCTCCCTTGTCCCGTAAGCCAAGATGGAATCCATCTCGCTACAAACCGTATCCTTCTAGTAGTCATCATCCAGGGATGCATAGGCTTCTGAAATGGAACTAGGAGTGTCATCATCCATGAGGTACACGAGGAAATAATCATGAACAGACTTTGCATTCCTTTGTCTCTTGCTCCTAACAGGAGCTTCCTCGTCATCCTCCATGGAACTTTCATCACTCTTGTGTTCATAATATTCCATCGGAATGGCAGGTTCAAGAGTCTCATCAGATTCCAGTCTAGAAGTGCTTTGTGTATCTCTCATGGGGAAAATATTCTCAAAGAATGTAGCATCCTTAGACTCTATAATTGTATCGACCTTCTGGTCAGGTACCTCGGATTTCACTACTAGAAATGTATAGCCAACGCTATTCTTAGCATAGCCCAAATTAACGCAGTCCACGGTCTTCGGACCAAGCTTACGCTTTTGGGGGATCGACACATTGACTTTCTCCAAACAGCCCCAAGTGCGCAAGTAAGAGAGTGTAGTTCTTTTCTTTTCCCATTGCTCATAGGGAGTAGTCTCATTATCCTTTGCCAGAACTTTATTCAGGACATGACATGATGTCAATACAGCCACCCACACCATGCCTTGGATAAACCTGATGTATCTAACCTGGCGTTAACCAAATCTTTCAGAGTACGATTTTTCCGTTCGGCAACTCCATTTGACTGGGGTGAATAGTGAGGTGTCCTCTCGTGAATAATACCATGTTCCACATAGAATAAATCAAACTGAGTAGAAAAGTACTCTCCACCATGATCAGACCATACTCATTTTATTTTCTTCTCAAGTTGGTTCTCAACTTGATCCTTATAGATTTTAAAATAGTGTAGAGCCTCATCCTTTGTATTTAACAGATACACATAACAAAATCTAGTGGAGTCATCAATTAAAGTCATGAAGTATTTATTTCCATCTTTAGTCAACACACCATTCATCTCGCGGAGATCTGAATGTATGAGCTCTAATGGTGCTTGTGTCTCCCCTTCGCATGCTTGTGAGGCTTATGAGGTTTCTTAGGTTGCATACACGCATGGCACTTAGAGCCTTTGGCTAAAGTGAACCTCGGGATTAGATCCATCTTAGCTAGACGAGTCATACAACCGCATTTTATGTGACAAAGATGTGAATGCAAACCTCACATTTGTTCACATTAGAATGAATCTGGTTCACGACTTCATTACAGAAATCCTCCAGGGAAAGGTGGAACAAACCACCTTTATCATATAATTTTCCAACAAATAGTCCATACCGAGATACGACTACTTTGTTGGACTCAAATACTAACTTAAACCCTTCTTTACATAGAAGGGAGCCACTAACGAGATTCTTCTTGATGGCGGGGACATGCTGCACATTCTTTAGTTGCACAATCTTTCCCAAAGTAAACTTCAGATCTACTGTGCCAACACCATGAAAATAAGCATGTGAGCCATTCCCCATCAGGACAGAACAATCTCGTGCGACCTGGTAGAAGAAAACAAAGACACATCAGCATACACATGAATATTAGCCCCAGTGTCAACCCACCAATCGTTGAATGAGAAACTGAAAGTATGGTAAACAGATTTCAAGGAAATATGCCCTAGAGGCAATAACAAAGTTATTATTTATTTTCTCACATCATGGTAAATGTTTATTATTCATGCTAGAATTGTATTAACCAAAAACATAATACATGTGTGATTACATAGACAAACATAGTGTCACTAGTATGCCTCTACTTGACTAGCTCATTAATCAAAGATGGTTAAGTTTCCTAACCATAGACATGAGTTGTCATTTGATTAACGGGATCACATCATTAGGAGAATGATGTGATTGACTTGACCCATTCTGTTAGCTTAGCACTTGGTCGTTTAGTATGTTGCTATTGCTTTCTTCATGACTTGTACATGTTCCTATGACTATGAGATTATGTAACTCCCATTTACCGGAGGAACACTTTGTGTTAGGGCTGGAATTCGAGCCGAGTCGAGCCAGCTTGGCTCGACTCGCTAGAGCTCGTTTCGTTAACGAGCTAGCTCGACTCGGCTCGTTACTATAACGAGCTCAAACCCAAGATTGGCTCGACTCGTATAACTCGCGAGCTGGCTCGTTTAGCTTGTTAAGCTCGTTTAAGATATAAACATAAAGCCCTCAAATATGATAAAAATGAATATGTATATATTAAACATATATATCACTATACAATTGTAATTTTCTTGTAACGCGTGAGTCTCCTAGGAGGCTAGGCCTTCAACTGCTCGGCCTTGGGTTGTGCGCCTGGGACGTAGGCTATTTAGTGGCTGATCTTTCTTTGTATTGGGAGTGGCTGATCTATTGTATCGAGCCTAATGAGTTACACGAGTACTCGTGAGATTGGCTCATTTAACTTGGTCTATAAACGATCTTAAACTAAAGCTCGGCTCGACTCGTTATTCTTCGAGTTCGAGTCGATTCGAGCCGAGTCACGAGCTACTTGTTTAGCTCGCGAGCTTCGAGCTTTTTTCCCAGCCCTACTTTGTGTGCTACCAAACATCACAACATAACTGGGTGATTATAAAGGTGCTCTACAGGTGTCTCTGAAGGTACTTGTTGAGTTGACGTATTTCGAGATTAGGATTTGTCACTCCGATTGTCGGAGAGGTATCTCTGGGCCCTCTCGGTAATGCACATCACTATAAGCCTTGCAAGAAATGTGACTAATGAGTTAGTTGTGGGATGATGCATTACATAACGAGTAAAGAGACTTGCCGGTAATGATATTGAACTAGGTATTGAGATACCGACGACCAAATCTCGGGCAAGTAACTACCGATGACAAAGGGAACAACGTATGTAGTTATGCGGTTTGACCGATAAAGATCTTCATAGAATATGTGGGAACCAATATGAGCATCCAGGTTCCGCTATTGGTTATTGACCGGAGACGTGTCTCGGTCATGTCTACATAGTTCTCGAAGCCGTAGGGTCCGCACGCTTAAAGTTCGGTGACGATCGGTATTATGAGTTTTTGTGTTTTGATGTACCGAAGGTAGTTCGGAGTCTCGGATATGATCACGGACATGACGAGGAGTCTTGAAATGGTCGAGACATAAAGAACGATATATTGGACGACTATGTTCGGACACCGGAAGTGTTTCGGGAGGTTTCAGACATTTACCGGAGTACCGGGGGGTTACCGGAACCCCCCGGGGAGTATATTGGGCCTAATGGACCTTGGTGGGAGAAGAGGAGGGGCGGCCAGGGTGTCCGCGCGCCCCCTCCCCCTCTAGTCCAAATTGGACAAGGAGGGGGGCGGCGCCCCCCTTTTTCCTTCTCCTCCTCTCTCCCTTCCTTCCCTTCTCCTACTCCCGGTGGGAGTAGGACTCCCCCCTTGGCGCGCCCTCCTCCTGGCCGGCCGCCTCCCCCCTTGCTCCTTTATATACGGGGGCAGGAGGACACCTCTAGACACACAAGTTGATCTATTGATCTCTCCCAGCCATGTGCAGTGCCCCCCTCCACCATATTCCACCTCGGTAATATCGTAGCGGTGCTTAGGCGAAGCCCTGCATCGGTAGCATCATCAACATCGTCATCACGCCGTCGTGCTGACGGAACTATCCCACAAAGCTCTGCTGGATCGGAGTTCGTGGGACGTCATTGAGCTGAACGCGTGCTGAACTCGGAGGTGTCGTACGTTCGGTACTTGGATCGGTCGGATCGTGAAGATTTACGACTACATCAACCGCATTGTGCTAACGCTTCTGCTTACGATCTACGAGGGTACGTGGACGACACTCTCTCCTCTCATTGCTATGCATCACCACGATATTGCGTGTGCGTAGGATTTTTTTTTGAAATTACTACGTTCCCCAACAGTGGTATCCGAGCCAAGTTTATGCGTAGATGTTATATGCACGAGTAGAACACAAGTGAGTTGTGGGCGATACAAGTCATACTGCTTACCAGCATGTCATACTTTGGTTCGGCGGTATTGTTGGATGAAGCGGCCCGGACCGACATTATGTGTACGCTTACGCGAGACTGGTTCTACCGACGTGCTTTGCACATAGGTGGCTGGCGGGTGACAGTTTCTCCAACTTTAGTTGAACCGAGTGTGGCTACGCCCGGTCCTTGAGAAGGTTAAAACAACACTAACTTGATGAAATATCATTGTGGTTTTGATGCGTAGGTAAGAACAGTTCTTGCTCAGCCCGTAGCAGCCACGTAAAAACTTGCAACAACAAATTAGAGGACGTCTAACTTGTTTTTGCAGGGCATGTTGTGATGTGATATGGTCAAGACATGATGCTAAATTTTATTGTATGAGATGATCATGTTTTGTAACAGAGTTATCGGCAACTGACAGGAGCCATATGGTTGTCGCTTTAATGTATGCAATGCAATCGCCCTGTAATTGCTTTACTTTATCACTAAGCGGTAGCGATAGTCGTAGAAGCAATAGTTGGCGAGACGACAATGATGCTACAATGGAGATCAAGGTGTCGCGCCGGTGACGATGGTGATCATGACGGTGCTTCGGAGATGGAGATCACAAGCACAAGATGATGATGGCCATATCATATCACTTATATTGATTGCATGTGATGTTTATCCATTATGCATCTTATTTTGCTTTGATTGATGGTAGCATTATAAGATGATCTCTCACTAGATTTCAAGGTAAAAGTGTTCTCCCTGAGTATGCACCGTTGCCAAAGTTCGTCGTGCAGAGACACCACGTGATGATCGGGTGTGATAAGCTCAACGTTCATCTACAATGAGTGCAAGCCAGTTTTGCACACGCAGAATACTCGGGTTAAACTTGACGAGCCTAGCATATGCAGATATGGCCTCGGAACACTGAGACCGAAAGGTCGAGCATGAATCATATAGTAGATATGATCAACATAGTGATGTTCACCATTGAAAACTACTCCATTTCACGTGATGGTCGGTTATGGTTTAGTTGATTTGGATCACGTGATCACTTAGATGATTAGAGAGATGTCTATCTAAGTGGGAGTTCTTAAGTAATATGATTAATTGAACTTAAATTTATCATGAACTTAGTACCTGATACTATTTTGCTTGTCTATGTTGTTGTAGATAGATGGCCCGTGCTGTTGTTCCATTCAATTTTAATGCGTTCCTTGAGAAAGCAAAGTTGAAAGATGATGGTAGCAATTACACGGTCTGGGTCCGTAACTTGAGGATTATCCTCATTGCTGCAGAGAAGAATTACGTCATGGAAGCACCGCTGGGTGCCAGGCCTGCTGCAGATGCAACTGCAGACGTTGTGAATGTTTGGCAGAGCAAAGCTGATGACTACTTGATAGTTTGGTGTGCCATGCTTTACGGCTTAGAACCAGGACTTCAACGATGTTTTGAACGTCATGGAGCATATGAGATGTTCCAGGAGTTGAAGTTAATATTTCAAGCAAATGCCCGAATTGAGAGATATGAAGTCTCCAATAAGTTCTACAGCTGTAAGATGGAGGAGAATAGTTCTGTCAGTGAACATATACTCAAAATGTCTGGGTATAACAATCACTTGATTCAACTAGGAGTTAATCTTCCGGATGATAGTGTCATTGATAGAATTCTTCAATCACTACCACCAAGTTACAAGAGCTTCGTGATGAACTATAATATGCAAGGGATGAATAAGACAATTCCCAAGCTCTTCGCAATGCTAAAGGCTCCGGAGGTAGAAATCAAGAAGGAGCATCAAGTGTTGATGGTCAACAAGACCACCAGTTTCAAGAAAAAGGGTAAAGGGAATAATAAGGGGAACTTCAAGAAGAACGGCAAACAAGTTGCTGCTCAAGAGAAGAAACCCAAGTCTGGACCTAGGCCTGAGACTGAGTGCTTCTACTGCAAGCAGACTGGTCACTGGAAGCGGAACTGCCCCAAGTATTTGACGGATAAGAAGGATGGCAAGGTGAACAAAGGTATATGTGATATACATGTTATTGATGTGTACCTTACCAGAGCTCGCAGTAGCACCTGGGTATTTGATACTGGTTTTGTTGCTAATATTTGCAACTCGAAACAGGGACTACAGATTAAGCGAAGACTGGCTAAGGACGAGGTAACGATGCGCGTGGGAAATGGTTCCAAAGTCGATGTGATCGCCGTCGACACGTTACCTCTACATCTACCTTCGGGATTAGTTTAGACCTAAATAATTGTTATTTGGTGCCAGCGTTGAGCATGAACATTATATCTGGATCTTGTTTGATGCGAGACGGTTATTCATTTAAATCTGAGAATAATGGTTGTTCTATTTATATGAGTAATATCTTTTATGGTCATGCACCCTTAAAGAGTGGTCTATTCGTGCTAAATCTCGATAGTAGTGACACACATATTCATAATGTTGAAGCCAAAAGATGCAGAGTTAATAATGATAGTGCAACTTATTTGTGGCACTGCCGTTTGGGTCATATTGGTGTAAAGCGCATGAAGAAACTCCATACTGATGGACTTTTGGAATCACTTGGTACTTGTGAACCATGCCTCATGGGCAAGATGACTAAAACGCCATTCTCCAAAACTATGGAGCGAGCAACATATTTATTGGAAATCATACATACTGATGTATGTGGTCCGATGAATATTGAGGCTCGCGGCGGGTATCATTATTTTCTCACCTTCACAGATGATTTGAGCAGATATGGGTATATCTACTTAATGAAACATAAGTCTGAAACATTTGAAAAGTTCAAAGAATTACAGAGTGAAGTGGAAAATCATCGTAACAAGAAAATAAAGTTTCTATGATCTGATCGTGCAGGAGAATATTTGAGTTACGAGTTTGGTCTACATTTGAAACAATGCGGAATAGTTTCGCAACTCACGCCACCTGGAACACCACAACGTAATGGTGTGTCCAAACGTCGTAATCGTACTTTACTTGATATGGTACGATCTATGATGTCTCTTACTGATTTACCGCTATCGTTTTGGGGTTATGCTTTAGAGACGGCTGCATTCACATTAAATAGGGCACCATCAAAATCTGTTGAGACGACGCCTTATGAACTGTGGTTTGGTAAGAAACCAAAGTTGTCATTTCTTAAAGTTTGGGGCTGCGATGCTTATGTGAAAAAGCTTCAACCTGATAAGCTCAAACCCAAATCGGAGAAATGTGTCTTCATAGGATACCCAAAGGAAACTGTTGGGTACACCTTCTATCACAGATCCGAAGGCAAGACATTTGTTGCTAAGAATGGATCCTTTCTAGAGAAGGAGTTTCTCTCGAAAGAAGTGAGTGGGAGGAAAGTAGAACTTAATGAGGTAACTGTACCTGCTCCCTTATTGGAAAGTAGTTCATCACAGAAACTGGTTCCTGTGACGCCTACACCAATTAGTGAAACTTCAGATCAAGTTACTACCGAACCTTGTAGGTCCACCAGAGTAAGATCCGCAGTAGAGTAGTACAGTAATCCTATTCTGGAGGTCATGTTACTTGACCATGGCGAACCTACGAACTATGAGGAAGCGATGATGAGCCCAGATTCCGCAAAATGGCTAGAGGCCATGAAATCTGAGATGGGATCCATGTATGAGAACAAAGTGTGGACTTTGGTTGACTTGCCCGATGATCGGCAAGCCATCGAGAATAAATGGATCTTCAAGAAGAAGACTAACGTTGATGGTAATGTGACTGTCTACAAAGCTTGACTTGTTGCGAAAGGTTTTCGACAAGTTCAAGGGGTTGACTATGATGAGACTTTCTCACCCGTAGCGATGCTTAAGTCTGTCCGAATCATGTTAGCAATTGCCGCATTCTAGGCGACGGAGCGAAACGCACGGGAGAGGCGTGAGGAGGAGGAGGCCGAACGTCTGGAGAAGGCGCAGGCCGAGAAGGCGGCCGCCTCCGCCTAGAAGAAGCTGGAGGATGCCGAAGCCGCCCTTGCGGCGAGATGACATGCCGAGGAGGCCGCGTGTCGCCGATCGACGATGCTCGTCCCCCCGCTGTCGTCTACACCGCCACCTCCGGAGTTCACGGGGCAGACCGGAGAGGCCGGCACCGAGAACCCCGTCGTGGAGAAGGAGAGCGGCGAGGCTTCTGTGTCGGACATGCTTGTGCCGCCACCGCCGCCTCCACCGCCGTCTAGGAGGCCGCACGGCAAGCAGGCGGTGGGTCCGTTGGAGCCGCCGATCACGGACGAGGCCGAGGCGCGGCTGCTTCTCCAAGTCGTCTCGCCGGTGCGCTGCCGTCTTGAGAGGGCGACCTCGGCGCCACGACCTCGGGAGACCGGCGCTGCCAGCTCGGCAACCCTAGACGCCGAGGCCACAAGCGCCGCGCCCACCGGGTGGTTGCGCGGAGGCGGCACCGGGCCGCTGAACCAAGCGCTTCTGGATGTTCAGGCGAAGCTGCGCGCTGAAGGCGACGCCCTTCAATCTTGCACCAGGGCGCATCTGGCGGCGCGGGCGGCCGTCCGAGTACGTTTCCTTCTTCTTTTTGATTCTTGTTTTTCTCTGTGGGGGCGCGCCAGCGCACCCACTGGGTGTAGTCCCCGAGTTCTGGGCCGGCTACTGAGCAGGCGGTTCGGAACTCCCTCTGGTGAGTTCCAAATACTAACTTTGTCTTCAATGACTTATTGCAGGAGTATCACAACCTCCGCGCCACTGCCTTCAACTGAAATGTTGAGGAGTTGAACAAGCGGACTGCCGACTTGTCGGAAAGCCGGAGTAAGTTCTTCTTCTTCGCGGGGGCGCGCTGGCGCACCCGCGGGCTGTAGTCCCCGAGATTTGGGCCGACTGCTGAGCAGTCGGGCCGGATCTTCCAGCGATTTTCTTTGCTGACGACTTATTTGTCTCTTCTTTCGTTCTTCAGGCGCCAACGCCGCTCTTCAGGAGCAGCTGGGCGAGGCCAATACCGCCCGGCGTGCCAAGGAGGAGGAGTGTGGCAAGCTTGCCGCGGAGCACGACCTGCTGGCGGCGCAGCTGGCCGAGCAGAAGGAGCTGCTCAAGAAGGCGCAGGACGAGGCCGAGAAGAGGGAGACCGCTCTCCTGGCCGAGTTCGAGAGCGAGCACTCCTCCTGGACTGACAGGGAGGCGATGCTGACCTCCGGCTTCCACGAGATCGAGGATATCGTTGATGGTAAGTTTCTTTTGTTTCTTCGGGCTTCCGACTATGTGTCAGGCCGACTTCTGATTTTTCGGCTTGCTTCTTTTCTGTCTTGGCAGACTTCTTCCCTGGTCACTCGCAGGCAGTCCCTCTGGCCATCGAGGCTGCTTGTGAGGCGCGAAGGGCAAACGGTGAGGAGGTCGCTGCTAATGCCCCCCGAACCATCGACGAGCAGCTTCTGAGCATTGAAGCCCGTCTTCGTCCGGCTCACCGGTTGATGCGCCGGCTTCAGCGTGCCGGCGCCCAGGCGGTTGCAGCCCTGTGGCCAGACATGCCAGCTCTGCGCACCGCCAGTCGGACCGCCAACTGGATGGAAGTCGCCGCCGGCCGTCTT
Source organism: Triticum dicoccoides (assembly GCF_002162155.2). NCBI lineage: Eukaryota > Viridiplantae > Streptophyta > Magnoliopsida > Poales > Poaceae > Triticum > Triticum dicoccoides. The sequence goes on from NC_041391.1 coordinate 222,417,396, forward strand.
GAAGCTTGGAAGGGCTCCTCAACCCGGGCCGGAGCGCGCCGGGCCTTGGAGTTCGTCAAGGCGTGGTATCCAGGGATGGACCTGGACCGTCTGGCCGCGTTCCGGTCAGAAGCCCAGGCCGAGCTGGAGGCCGTGGAGGGCGCCCTTATCGAGCATGCGGCGGCCATTGCCGAGTACACGGACACCAATGTCTTCGTGCCCGAGCGGGCTGAAGGCAGTGAGGAAGTGCCGCTAGAGTGGTTCGGGATGAACCCGGAGTATGGCGAGTACTCGGCGGAGGTGATCGACTCCAGCACCGAGGAGGAGGACGAGGCGGAGGACGGAGGCGAGGCAGAGATGCCAGAAGATGGAGCAGGCGGCCAGCCTCAGCTCGACCGCGCCTCCAGCAACGAGCCGCGTCGAGAGAAGGCAACTGCCGCCGGAGGCGATCAAACCGAGACCGCCCAGCCGACTGCCCCGGTGCCTGACACCGCCGTCTCCTCCGATCCTCCGATCCCGGATGCTGCCTCCTAGGCTGCCTTTTCCGCCTCTGTTTGTCTGTCTTAGTAATCTTTTGAAAACTTTGTTAGATTCGAACAATTCCACCCACTAGGTGTATCTTGAACTTCTATTCGAAGATTCGGCCAAGGGCCTATGTAAATATTTATCCGCTTTCCGTCTTTCCTTGCTTACTGCTCTTTAGGCTTTTCCCTTTGCCGCCTTCCTTTAGTTGCTGTCTTGCCAGTTGGACAGCCGCTCTGCGGACTGTCGCTGGGTCAAGTGCTTGGCTACTTCGGGAAGGCAAGTACTTGGCCGTCTAGAGTTTCTTTTAGCAAGTTGGATAGAACGCGGCAAGCCGAATACTCGCGAGTCGGCTTGTGAAAAAGGGGGCTGGAAGCCGGCTTAGGCTATGTTCGTGCTTTAGGTCCTTAGCCATTTTTTGTGTGGGCGTCCATTCTTCCTCACTCCTGCTCGCCTCACAGTCGCTCTGCGAGCTACGGCTTTGCCAGGAGGCGGATTGGGCGCCGTGCACTACTTGTCTGACTGCGGGAAGCTCCTCATAGCTCAAGGCGGCGAGTCGCCGGGCCGACTAGTCTGGCCCGGTGCCAAGCGGCTTGTAATGAAAGTAATGTACTCGAAGGCATAATTCTTATCATACAGATAACAAAAAGGGCAGTCCCCGAGCTCGTCTCGGGGGGCCCAAAGTCTTAGTACTTTAATACAAAGGGGTAGTGCGATACATACTGCATCAACTGTAAAATCTTCAAAGAAGATTTGCATTCCACGGGCGCTCTGTCTCTTTGCCGGAGTCGTCCCTCTTGCGCGCTCGGGGCTTCTGAGCGTCGATCAGATAGTAGGCGTCGTTCCCTAGCACCTTGCTGATGATAAAGGGGCCTTCCCAAGGTGCCGACAGCTTGTGCTGGCCGGCTATTCGCTAGATCAGCCGGAGCACAAGGTCGCCTTGTTGGAAAGATCTTGGCCTGACCTTCCTATTGTAGTATCGACGCAGACTCTGCTTGTAGATGCCGGACCAGCTGAGTGCCAACAGCCGGCCCTCTTCCAGCAGATCGATGCCGTCTTGACGTGCTTCTTCTGCTTCTTCCTCGGTGTACATGGTGACTCGCGGGGAGTCGAACTCTATGTCCGTTGGGATGACGGCTTCGGCACCATAGACGAGGAAGAAGGGTGTGAAGCTGGTTGACTTGTTTGGAGTCGTGCGCAGACTCCAGAGGACGGCTGGCAGCTCCTCAAGCCAACAGCCGGCAGATCGCTCCAGTGGTACGACGAGTCGAGGCTTGATGCCAGATAAGATGCGGCCGTTCGCTCGCTCCACCTGGCCGTTTGACTGCGGATGGGCAACGAACGCTAAGTCCAGTCGGATGCCCCGCGTCGTGCAGAAACGGGCCAAGGCGCCTTTGGCAAAATTCGTGCCATTGTCGGTGATGATGCTGTGTGGGATGCCGTAACGAGTTGTGATGTCGGCGATGAAGGTCACTGCAGTCGGACCATTCAACTTCTTGATGGGTTTCACCTCCACCCACTTGGTGAATTTGTCCACTGCGACAAGTAGGTGAGTCAAGCCACCTCGTGCCGTCTTGAATGGTCCCACCATGTCCAGGCCCCAGACTGTAAAGGGCCAGGCGATGGGGATAGTCTTGAGTGCGGAAGCTGGCTGAAGTGGCTTGGAACGGAAAATCTGGCACCCCTTGCACTTTTGGACTAACTCTTTGGCCTCTTCCAGGGCGATTGGCCAGAAAAAACCGTGCCGGAAGGCTTTGGCGACGAGTGCCCTGAAGGCCGCGTGGTGACCGCACTCGCCTTCGTGGATGTCTCTGAGGATTGCTTGGCCTTGTTCTGCCTCGACGCAGCGTTGGAAGACGTCGGTAACGCTGCGCCTGACCAGCTCTCTGTTGACTATGGTGTAGGCTGCTGCTCGGCGTTGCACTTGCTGAGCCAAGATTTCATCAGTTGGCAGCTCTCTGTTTACTAAGAACCTGAGGATGGGCTGGGCCCATGAAGGTGCTGCTATTTCTTCAACTGCCACTAGTGCGACTTGGATAAGGGCGGCCGGGCTGGGAGGCGGCGGGTTGGAGTCCGCAGCCGCTTGCTGATTTGGCAAAGTCCCGGGGCCGACTGGAGCAGTCCCCGGGCCAAGCTCTGGGGTCTTCGATCTTGCCACTGCAGTCTCCGGGCCGGGTTCTGAAGTCCCTAGGCCGGCTTCGACTGTGTGTTTCTTGGAGTCAGATCCGTCTTCCTCAGGCAGAGCCGGCACAAAGATTGAATCTGATTCTAGTGACGGCTTGATAGAAGGCTTGAGGAGGCGCCGAAGGGCGACACCAGATGGTATTGCCTGGCGGGTGGAGCCGATTCGTGCCAAGGCGTCTGCTTGGTCGTTGTCGTTCCTTGGCACGTGGAGGAACTCGCACCCCTCGAAATATCCGCTGAGTTGCTGGACGAGGAAACGGTAGCTCGCCATATTTGCGTCCTTGGCGTCCCAATCGCCGGATGATTGCTGGACCACCAAGTCAGAGTCGCCATAACACAGGATCCAGTGGATGCCGAGTTCTTTGGCAAGCCGGAGCCCGTGGATGAGCGCCTCGTACTCGGCCACGTTGTTGGAGGCGGCAAAATGGATCTGCAGCGCATATCTGAGCTTGTCGCCCTTGGGGGAAGTGAGGACGACGCCGGCTCCCAAGCCGGTGCGCATCTTGGAGCCGTCGAAATGCATCCGCCAATGGGTGGAGTCGGGCGCTGGCGGCAGATACTGGGTCTCGGCCCAGTCGACGAGGAAGTCGGCCAGTGCTTGCGACTTGATGGTGGTGCGGGGCTCATAGAAGATGGTGTAGGGAGCCAGATCTATGGCCCACTTGGCCACTCGGCCTGAAGCGTCACGGCTTCCGATGATCTCGGCTAGTGGAGCGGTGCAAACCATAGTGGTCGGATGCTCTTGAAAGTAAGGCTTCAGCTTCTTGGCGGCAAAATGCACGCCGTAGCACATCTTCTGGTAGTGAGGGTAGTTCTGCTTGGAGGCCGACAGTACCTCGCTCAAGTAATATACCGGTCTCTGGACAGGTATCGCCTTGCCTTCCTCCTTGCGCTCGACTACAATGACTGTGCTGACTACTCGGCTGGTGGCGGCAATGTATAGGAGCATGGGCTCTTTGGGAGTCGGAGCCGCCAGCACGGGGGGAGTAGTCAACATCTTCTTTAGTTGGAGAAAATCCTCGTCCGCCTTGGGAGTCCACTCAAAGAAGGTCGTCTTCTTCATGAGCTGATACAAGGGGAGAGCCTTCTCGCCCAGCCGACTGATGAATCGGCTGATGGATGCCAAACAGCCGGTGAACTTCTGCACATCTAACAGTCGTCTGGGTGCTTCCATCCTCTCGATGGCCTTGATCTTCACAGGATTGCACTCTATGCCGCGTTCGGAGACCAGGAAACCGAGGAGCTGGCCGGCTGGTACTCCAAAAACGCACTTCCCTGGGTTGAGCTTGATCTGGAATCGGCGCAGATTCTCAAAGGTTTCCTTGAGGTCCTCCAGCAAGGTTCCACAGTTCTCTGTCTTCACCACTACATCATCCACATAGACGTGGGCATTTCTGCCGAGTTGCTTCAGGAGGCATTTCTGCATGCAACGCTGAAAGGTGGCGCCGGTGTTTCTTAAGCCGAACGTCATGGTCAGGTAGCAGAAGGCTCCAAACGGCGTGATGAAGGCGGTCTTTAGTCTATCAGCCGGGTTCAGCTTGATCTGGTGATATCCTGGATATGCGTATAGGAAACTCAACAACTCGCATCTGGCTGTGGAGTCTATCACCTGATCGATTCTCGGCAGAGCAAATGGGTCCTTGGGGCAAGCTTTGTTGAGGCTCGTGTAATCAATACCCATCCGCCATTGCTTATTCTTCTTCAACACTAGGACTGGGTTTGCCAGCCATTCTGGAAAGAACACTTCCATGATGAAGCCGGCTGCAAGGAGCCGGGCTATTTCTTCTCCAACAACTCTTCTCTTCTCTTCTGACAGGCGGCGCAAGGGCTGTGTCTGACGGGCTTTACATCAGATCAGACATGTAACTTGTGCTCGGCGAATTCCGTCGGTACACCTGGCATGTCTTTGGGGGATCATGCGAAGATGTCTCGATTCTCACGGAGGAAATCGACGAGCTCGCCTTCCTACTTGCTGTCTAGGTTTGCACCTATGACAACGTGCCTTTTCGGATGCTCCGGGTCCAAAGGTATCCTCTTTGTCTCTTTAGCCGGCTTGAACGAGCCCTCAACTTCTGATTCCTTGGGGTCGGGCGACATCTCCGGCTGCTTGCCGGCCATCGCCACAACCCGATCAAGGAGCCGCCTCTCAGCCGCGATCACCAGAGACTCGGCCAACCGACTACTCTCGGCCGTGCAGGCGGACGACTTCCTGTAGTCGCCGGCCACGGTCAGGACCCCCTTTGAACTTGGCATCTTCATCTTGAGGTAAGCATAGTGGGGGACTGCCATGAACTTGGCCAAAGCAGGTCGGCCAAGCAGTGCCTGGTATGGGCTTTCAAGGTCCACCACTTCAAACCACACAGGCTCTCGGCGAAAATGATCTTTGTCTCTGAAGAGGACGTCTATCTGGGTCTTGCCGATTGGGGAAGAAGAAAGGCCAGGTACAATGCCGTGGAAAACAGTTCGGCTGCTTTGAAGCTGTCTCTGCTTGATTCCTAATTTCTCCATGGTATCCTTGTACAGGATGTTGATGCTGCTGCCTCTGTCTATCAATACTCACGAGAAGCGAGCGGCCCGCCTATCAGTAGCCAAGGTAGCGCTCAGTACCAAGGCATAGGAGCCCGGATTTGGCATCACCTCTGGGTGATCAGCTCTGCTCCAACTGATAGGCCTCTCGGACCAATGCATGAACTCCGGAGTATCTGACGCCACTGCGTTTACTTCTTGCTGCTGTTGGCGCCTGCTACGCCGGTCATCTGCTACACTGGTGAACACCACATAGGCTCCGTGCTCATCCAGGAACTCGTCTTGTACGACGCCGACTGGCCGGGCCGCGGGCTGCTAAGGTGGCGAAGGAGGCGGCGGCCCAGCAGGCGGAGGAGGGAGGAGGCCGTCTCCCTTGGCGATTCTGGTAAGCCAGTGGCACTTCCGAGTGCTGTGGTTTGACGGCTTCGTGCCGCTGTGGAACTTGCAGGGGCCATCGAGAGTCTGCTCGTAAGAGAAGGCTGGCAACCAGTTGGACTTGCCGCCTTTCTGCCGCTTCGCCGGAGGCTGCCCCTCAGGCTGTTGGTCTTCAACCGTTGTGACCTGCCGACTGCTGGAAGTCGGCTGCGGGGCCTTGCGCTTGTGATCATTCTGCTGCTGTCTCCGACTGGTGTCTCCAGCTGGAGTTCTGGGAGCTTGAGGGGCTACTTTGCCAGTCGCACTAACTTGAATCTCTGTCTTCATTGAGGAGTCGGCCGTGGCATATTTGTCTGCAATGACCAGCAACTCGTTGAGGGTCTCTGGTTCATCGCAGAGGAGCCTGTGCTTGAGGAGGGTGCCTTCTCTGCACCCTGCGGTAAAGTACTCGATAGCCTGCACCTCGTGCACGCCCTCGCAGGAGTTCCGGAGTTCGCCCCATCGCGTGAGGTAGTCGCGAGTCGACTCGTCTTGGCCTTGCATGCACAAGGAGAGCTGGCGCGGCTTGTGGGGTCGCTTGTACGTGCTGGTGAAGTTGCGGACGAAAGCCTCGGTGAAGTCGACCCAACTGTTGATGCTGCGGGGCTTCAAACTGTTCAACCATGTCCGGGCCGTGCCCTGGAGTATGAGCGGAATGTACTTCACGGCGACTCGCTTGTTGCCGTTTGCTATGTTGACGGCCGTGGAGTAGTCAATCAGCCAGTCTTCGGGCTTCACAGAGCCGGTGTACTTGGGTGTGTCTCAGGGGAGCGTGAACCCTTTGGGGAAAGGCTCGTCTCGGATGCGGGGCCCAAAGCAAGGTGGACCCAGCTCATCTTCTTCTTCTAGCGCCAGGGATCGGTGGAGTCGGTCGATCCGGTGGCGGGCGTCGTTCTCTCCGACTCCCTCTCGGCGGCCAAGGCGGTCGCCGAGAGTCGGATGTTCCACGGGCGGCGGGGAGACTCGCCTTTCCCTGCGAGGAGGGGGAGGCAGGTAGTCGTCCCGCCGTTCCACCGCTTTGGGGCGGCCGTCTTGGTCGCGCTCGATGGTGAGGTGAGTCCGACTGCGACTGACAGCCGGCTCTTTGTCCTTTCTTCCGCGGACTCCGCCACTCGGCGTCCTGGACGTCGCGCCTTGATCTCGGCGGGGAGGCAAGTCGTCGTGGGGTTGCTGCGGCACATTGGTGCGGCCGCCGGCCGCGTTCTGCGTAGCAGCCGCGTCGAGGAGTTGCTGGACTCGCTCCGTCATCATGCGGCGCTCTTCGCCTTCGAAGTCGTCGAGCTCGTCCGCCGCCGCTTGGGCGGCACGGATATTCTCTGCGGGCGTGGCATACACAGGGTGATCAGCCCCGAAGAGGTTGGCGATTGCCGCGCCGCGCTGTCGGACCGCGCCCAGGCGGCTAGGCCCGGTCAGAGCTAATGAGCCGCCTACGGCGCGATCCATCTCGCGTTGGTAGGCTTCTGACAAGCGCCTCATGCCTGCCAGCTTCTTGGCGCCTTCGATGATCTGAAGGCGGCGTGTCTCCAGCGTCTCGGCGTCAGCATCCTCCAGAATGGGTGCCGTCAGATCTCGTAGGGCCGCGTCGAGCGGGTCGTGCGCTCCTTCGCCGGAGTGCTCGCCGCGCTCGAGGACGAGGACCTCAGTGACGGTGCTTCCGCCGCTCCCCGTGCAAGGGAGCGGCTCATCGTATATCACCACGTTGGAGGGAAACGTGTCAAGCGACGCGGTGTCGGAGTCGACTAGCATCGGGTCAGTGGAGCCTACGGACTCCAAGTCCACGGCAGGCTCGCCGGTGACGTGGAGGTGGTCGAGGAGGCCCGCGAGGAGGCTTTCGGGGCCGCCTGTGCCCTCATCGGATGCGGGCTCATCGGAGATTCTAACCTCGCCAAGAAGGTCAGCGAGGCAGCTCGCCGCGCAGGCGTCATCGGTGCTTTGCAGCGCGTCGGGGCAAGCGCCATCGGGCGTGCCGGGCTGGCTACGCACGCGGGGGAGGAACAGGGTTCCCGTCCAGAGCAGATCTCCGGACGACGGTGCACCTCGCCCCACGGTGGGCGCCAAATGTCGGGGGTTGGGTGCGACATATGCCAAAGGATGGCTTATCATGGTGGGAGCAAGTAGAACGTCGCCGGTGCCAGGAAACGGGATGAGGCGAAGAATTGCACGCCGGCGGATCTTACCCAGCTTCGGGGCTCTCCGGGGAGATAACACCCCTACTGCTGCTCTGCGGGGTCTCCGCATGATCACTAAGGCCAAGTGACTACAATGGTGCTCCTGGAGCTGTATCGGGAGGCAGGAGAGGGCAAGGCTAGCTCTCTCCTCCCTATGCTATCTGGTCTATCTCTATCAAGGTCCGAACCCTTTGCATGGGTGCCCCCGGGGGTTTATATAGGCCTACCCCCTGGGGGTACAATGGTAATCCGGCTGGGTGCGGGTCCCAGCCGTCTGTCTCTCAGGCCGCCGTCCTCCCTGCCGGCTTCTGGGGCCCGCCGTCTGGCGGGTCCCGCAGACAGGCTTGATACTGTAGCGGCACTCCTGATGACGTAGGCTTGGTCATTGGGTCATGGCAACAGTGCCTCCGTCTATCGGGCGGTCACTGTCGCCATTCCCCATCCTATCTGGTTAATGGCTCGTGGGGCCCTGGGGAGGAGTCGGCCGACTCCAGGGAGGCCGACTCCCACAGGTCTGTCTTCGGGGCATTCAGGCCACCTTCGGTCCACCCACTGACAGGCGGCCCCGCCGTCTTCGGGTCGTACAGGCCGGCGTCGTGGGCACAATGCGTTGCGCACTGTGGCTGAGGTCAGGGCAGGCATGGCAACAGTGCCGCGCCTCGCCGGAGATCTTCCAGCGATACGGCTCACTGTAGCCATGTCGTCCCTTCGTAAGCAGGGGGGGAACGGCCACATCGTGACCGTACCCCACACCGTACTTCGAGATGAGGGAGGAATCATGGGCCAACTCTCCATAGTCGGCCTCTCTGGAGGTCGCCAGCTTGGAGTCGGCTTATCTCGAAGTCGCCGTCTGGGACTCGGCTTGTCTTGGAGTCGTCGTCTGGGACTCGGCTTGTCTTGGAGTCGCTCCTGGGACTCGGCTTGAGGGGCGCGGCCTGCCCTGATGTCTTGAGAGGTCTTGGGACTCGGGTTAGCCTACCCGTGGCCCATTGCTCCGACAGCCACAGAATAACAGGGGGTGTGGGTGAGTGGAGGGATGGCCTGGCCAACGGTGGGAGTAGTATGGGGGCGGTGAGGCCTCCGCGGCAGCATAGCCGGCCACGGGAGGCAGGAGCAGGCGGCACGACCGGTGCTGCTTTGGGTGACTAGAGCAAGAAGACCAGAGGTTGAAGAAGCACTACGGCCGTTGGATGGACATCGTACGGTCACTGAAGCTAGAATCGTTTATATTGACTAAGTTGACAAAGCCCTTGGTATGCGCCAACTTAGTAGGCCCACAGGTCAGCCTCCGAAACGGTGCGCCCCAGATGTCAGGGGGAGGAATCATTTTTTGGGCGGCCGAAGCTAAGAATATCCGAGATTGAAGAAGAAGCACGGCATCCGTTGGATAGACATCCAACGGCCACTGCTGCTAGAATCGTGTGTTGACTATAATAATTTGACAAAGCCTTGCATACACATCAACTTATTTTTTAAGGGACGCGTCAACTTAGTAGGCCCACAAGTGTGTGGCAGAGAACTTATAGCCCATTTGCGATTTGTAAGAATGTACATCCCTTTTTTGAATTCTAATAGAATTTACTACTGCCCATTTACAGTTTGTTAAATGTACAACCCATTTTCTAGCTAGGAAAACGATTACCAACCGTTGAAGACAAAATTCAATAAAATTTCCCACATTTTGATGGGATCCGAAATATTTTTATCCCAAAATTTCTAGTCAGATTAAATATAAATTTGTATAACATAAAAATCCAACGAAATATTGCGCGTGCAACAATGAAAAATTAAGATTCTCAAAGTCCATAAGCAATATTTTATAAACTAATTTCGTGTTTGGTGCAATTTTTTAGTTACTGCCTAGTTTTTATAATTACATCCCATTTATTATTTTTTAAAGCTCATTTTCCTGTTAAGCCTAATGCAACCATCCTAGGAAAGATTTGCAGCCCAGCGGAGCGGAGAATAACAAGTTGACCTTGCCTGGGTATTCCTCAAAAAAATGTATAGCTGGGCTAGCCATTTTCATCTTGAAAAATTTAATATCTGGGCTGGATATCTGGCCTGGGCTAGACGGGCCACAGCCCGCCCAGTTAATACCCTGCTCTCCTCTGAACAACAACGAAATCATCGCCAAGAAAAACTCTGCAGTGCTTATGCCTCAAAAACACAAATACTGCTCGAGCTGCTTGGTCCCAGCTGTCAGCCGCACATTGTGCAATTCTCTTGTTTATATTGACTACATAGGTTGACAATGGTGTGGGACCGTGATGTCAGGAAACCAGGAGGAAGCAAAAAAATATAGTTGTACATAATAAGGAGGCACTTGCGTACATACAGCTATGGCCCTAGTGGGTCCCTACTGTCATCCAGTCAAAATAAAGTCATCTCTTGAATCCTCATATTCGTTGATGATGTTAACAATGATCGGCGCCACGGCGAGCGCAACAACTCGAAGGACGACGGAGAGGGCCTCGCGGGCCCTACGGATGGTCTGATACAGCGCCCGCTGCTCATTCAGGAAGCTAGGAACATCGGACACCTATGAACACCTTCGAGAAACTGAGACGGCATGAAACGGTAAGGCCGCGCTTGGGAGCTCTGGTTTATTTCACACATGTATTAGCATACAAGTGTAATTTACTCGTCATCGGAAACAACACGTAAAATACAGGCGTAATGAAACCGAGGGCCCAAGGTCTGTAAGTAAAACCGACGGGTTACGTGTGTAATTTGAGAGACCAGTGTATATTTTACTAGTCGAAATCGACCAACCAAGCGCTTCGCCCGAGACCATCTGCTTTTATTTACAAGCGTCAGTTTTACAAGCGGTTTTGGTTGGAAAACGACGATCCAATCACGGCCTAATATGATGAGTTGGTCGGAAGATCATATGGTTTCACGTCTAACCTACCCGACTTGTCGTATAGGCTATGAATGAAACATAAGACGATGAACTTCTTAAGCACGGAAACAACAGAAGAGGATGATCTTCTTAACAAGCAAATCACTGGCATTAGATCGACATGCAAAACAATACCAAGCATTATTCTCAGGAGGCACGGTGAACAACTCGTGATGCCGCATGCCACAACATTCCAAGCTCAACTTTGCAATCAAACACAAGGCCTAGCATTACATAGACAATATTTAGAACAAACTCTTAACACAGGAATATCTCAGCACAGTAACTATTTACTTCTAAACTGAACATAGGAATAGGAAAAAACAATCGACGCTGCTCACAGCAAGGGCGTCCCACTCAAAAATATCAAATGCATGTCTTCTGGCTAACATCAATGAGCAAATTTTGACAAGGTTTTCCAATACCAATATATTAAACTAACGTCTTCTTGCTAACATCAATGATTAAACTTTGACAAGCTTTTCCCATTCAAAATATGTAATGCCTATGATCGTGGAGTCCTGTCGTGGCTTCTTGTACTTGTTTGGGCACTTTTTGCCTAGTGCACTCCACGTGTTGTAGAATTGCCGATGCTCTCTGCAGACTAGTCATGTCACCAACGTCTAATAATACTCTGTAAAGCTTTCTTTGACTATAAATAGTAGGGTAAAACCCCACTGCAATTTTTATATTATAGAGCAAAGAAACTAGTAGTCTTACAGGCTTGAGGTAAGCCCACAGAAAGAAAGAAAAGAAGAGAAGAAGAACTAAAAGGAAGAAAAGAAAAGAAAAAGAAAAAAGAAAAAGAAAAGAAAAAGAAAAGAAAAAAGAAAAAGAAAGAAAAAATAGAAACTAAACTATAACTAAGAAAAGAAATAATAAAAATTACAGCAGGGCCTCAAGCCACAGGTTGAAATGATTCACATGTTTCTTCTTCATTCTGAACCTTAAAAGCTTTAGCTCCTCCAGGAAAATGAACTTCTAGCCTTGAAAAGATGGTGTAATGCTTTCAAATATTTTATTATTTCTGGTTATCCATATGGCCCATGCACCAAGAATGATGATCTCCATGTAAAAAGGGTAATTTAGTTTGTCCTTTAGATCTTGGAATGCTTCCAGTACTGACAGATTTGGTGTTCTTGTTGGACAAATGAAGTCCCAGCATTGTTGCACAAATGGGCATCCCCAGAAAAGATGATGAAGTGTTTCTTCCTGTTGAAAATCATTAACTACATAGTTGTATGCTTCTAGAACAAAATTCTTCCTTCTAAGCAGGTTTCTTGTGTTAACTCTGTCATGAAGTAGTTGCCAGAAAAAAACTTTATGCTTTGGCTGACATGAGCTTTGCCAGATCCAATTGAAATGGGGAGGTGTTTGCTTGTGACCTATTAACACTTTATATGCTTTGATGGATGAGTATGTTTCATTACCCCAGATATAACTCCAAGTATCTAAAGATCCTAGAAATTCAGATTGCCTCATAGAGATGCGAATGTCCTCCATTTCAATGAATTCCTCATATGCCTCTGTTGTCAATGGTAGGAAGAAAAGGTCTTGAAGGTACTCTGTCTGAAATACCTGTTGTATGTTCAACTGTGGGTTTCTCACAAAGTAGTACAGGTGGTGGAATTTGTGTTTGAGTACAGCCTGTTGCCAAAGATCATCCCAAAAATAAGCACTGACCCCATCTCCCACATTGCATCTAGCAATAGCTTTGTAATGATCCAGAAGTGCCAAGTTTGATTTCCACCAAAAAGAACCTACCATGTTGTCTCCTGGTAACTGCCCATCATTGTAGTATGTTTCCCAAATCAAGTTGACCCATGGTATATCATGTTTGTTGAAAAATTTATGCAAATTCTTCATTAGCAAGGTTTTGTTATGGGTACATATATCCAATACTCCTAGTCCTCCCTGACCTTTGGGTCTGCACACAGTAGTCCAAGCAACTAGAGCAGGCATGCAGTCTTCCATGTTTGGGCCCCTCCAAAGACAGTGCCTAAGGTACTTTACTATCTGCTTTTTTATAGTGATTGGGATATCCATACATGTCATGAAGAAAACTACCAAAGAAGTTAGCACTGACTTGACCAGCATCAATTTTCCAGCCTGTGTCATGAAGATGGATATGCCTGCCAACCTTTTAGCAATCCTGTTGACCAGAGGTAAACATTGTTCCACAGTGGGCTTGTAGATTCCCAATGGAAGACCAAGGTAATTGAAAGGGAAGTGTCCTCTAGCACATTGTAGTGTGTTTGTGAATAGTTCAACCCTGTCTTCATTAATGTTTAGAGGAACCAGAAATGACTTCCCATAATTCACTTTGAGCCCTGTAGCTGAAGCAAAAGTGTTGAGTAAAGCTTTCAGACAGAAGAGTTGCCTAGTATCTGCTTGCATAATCACCAGAGTGTCATCTGCATACTGCACAATTGGGAAGTGTGGGCAAGAGTTCACTTGCAGTGGTGCAGAGAGTAAGTTTATCCTCATTGCTTTGTTTAGGATAGATTGTAACAGATCTGCTGCCAGCACAAAAATTAGTGGAGAATAAGGATCTCCCTGTCTTACTCCCCTTTTGATGTAGATTTTTTCCCCTGGTACTCCATTCAGTAGTACTGAAGATGTTGCTGTTGAAAATAGACTTTTCATCCAAGAGATCCATCTGTCACCAAAACCTTTGGCCTTAAAAATGTCCAATATTGCTTCATGCTCAATTGTATCAAATGCTTTTTCAAAATCCAGTTTAATAACTAAACTTTCCTCCCTGGACTTGTGGCATTGGTGGATATATTCATAAGCCCATCCTAGGCAGTCCTGTATCACCCTATCTTTAAGGAAGCCATACTGATTGATATGTACCATCTGCAGAATTACTCCTTGTAACATGTTTGCCAGAATCTTTGTAATGATCTTGAGCACCCCATTAAGCAGAGAAATGGGTCTAAAATCATTTGGAGTAAGTGACACTTCTTTTTTAGGAATAAGGGTGATGAAAGATGAGTTAATGCTCTCAAGGTTGACATTCCCAGCATGAAAAGCCATTATAAGTTCAATGACATCTAATTTTATTATATCCCAGCAATTCTTGAGAAACTCATTATTGAAACCACCAGGACCAGGTGATTTATCATTAGGCAAATTCTTGACCACATCCTCAATTTCCTCTATAGTGAAAGGTTTTTCCAAGTCAATGAAAAGTAGTGGATCCACTGTATTTTCATACAACTCTTCTAGATTAAAGTGCATAGAATGCCCATTGGTCTGACCCAATCTACTCTTGAAAGCCTCCCATAGAATTGCTGCCTTTCCTTCATGGTCAGTGACTTCAACTTGGTCCTTGTTTACCAGCATAGCAATTTGATTCTGTCTGTGGTTGATAGAAGCTTTTGTGTGAAAGAATTTGGTGTTCTCATCCCCAAATTTGACCCCTTTAATTTTCCCTCTTTGCTTCCAATAGACTTTTTGATTGTTGAGCACTGTCAGTAATAAATCCTTCATTATATTTCTTCAATTAGTTTCAAACAATGACAAAGCCCTGTATTCCTTAATGAAGTCCCAAAGGAAAATAATATCATTCAACTCTGCAATCTGCTTTTTTGTGACATGATAAGGATTTAGCCCAAAGTTTTAGTGCTCTTCCGACATTCTTGAAATTAGCATTAATCTTTTTAGCACAATCAGTGTGACCCACTGGGATGTTCCAAGCATCATGAACCACTTGCTTGAAAGAGCTGTGGCTGAGCCAGTAATTTTCAAACCTAAACACTTTGGACTTTGGAATTGATGTACCAATCTTTATCATACATGGAAGGTGATCATATATAGGTTTAGCCATGGGTAGTGCAGTAGAGTCTAGGTAGCTGGTCATCCAGGCAGCAGAAGTGAAAAACCAATCTAGCTTTTCTAATAGAGGGTTGTCTTGCATGTTACTCCAGCTAAATTGTCTGCCTTTGAGGGGTAGTTCAATTAAGCCTAATTCACTTATGGCTGCATTGAACATAAGCATTTCATTAACATCACCTCCAGGTTTATTTCTGTCTTCAGGCTTTCTAATGAAATTAAAACCACCCATGATAATCCAGTCCACATCACTAGGCATTTGAATATTTTCAAACCATTCAATGAACTCAATCTTTTCTTCATGATTGCAGGGGCCATAAATGTTTGTGAGGATCCAAGACTTGGAGGAGGTGTTGCATGTGAACTGAATGGATAATGAAAATTTATTTTGAAACATCAACTCCCCAGTAAATAAGGCACCATTCCAAGCAGTGAGGATGCCACCTGACGCCCCAGTGGAGGGTAAGTATTCAAATTTATTGAATCTCTGAGGGCAAACTTTATGAATATATGTTAAATCAAAGATCTCTCTCTTTGTTTCTTGTAGTCACACAATACCAACTGCACTTTCTTCCACTTTTTGCTTAATAGCTAACCACTTCTCTGAAGAGTTAATACCTCTCACATTCTAGTTCAGTATATTGCAGGTTCTGTTGTTATTCATTAAAAACTAGATTTATGTGCCCTTGAACACCCAGGTCCAGCCCTAGGTGTCTATCCCAAGTTAATTTTGTTTGATGCATAGATAAGACAGTTGTCAAACAAGCAGACCCATCATACAAACACTTCACATGGTCGAAGAGACTTCCTTGCCCTAGCAAGAAGTAATTTATAGACAAAAGGATAGCAGCAGTAGGAATATCATACTTCATCTCCATAAGAGAGCAGCACAGTTTGCACACCAATCCATTACATCCAGGGTACAAAAGATATCTTTCTGGATAAACAAGCAGTATGGAACAAGTTTTGGTCTTAGGAAGTTTTTCAGTCATAAAGAAAGCACATTCCAAAAGTGCACAACAGGACACTCTGCTATTCTAGTTCATCTGGTATGACTTTGTCATCATCAGACCAACTTAGATGTGCTATCCTGCCCAGTGGCCTTGGACACCTTAGCCACCTCTTCCTGCCCCTTCTTTTTGGGTTTCTTGGAGAGCTTTCCATGCAGTTCTTCCTCAGCAACCTTACAGAAAGATTTCCTCAGCAACCTCTGTAAAGCTTCTCGGTCATTCCTTCTGTAATGTAGCGCAAACAGTGACTGCTTCTTTCTACAAAGTGGAACGACCAACTGGACCCAGTAATGCAGCAGTTTGCCTTGGACACGTTGGCTCCTTTTGTGCAGTTCAACTAAAATCGAAGTCGGAATAAAACCAAGCTTTAATTTTGATATCCCTGTAAGCAACAATAGGTATAAGGGAAACAATTACTGAGAAATAACGGTTGATGACTTGTACTCCCAGAAGAAAAGCATCTACTGATCTACCTTATCTTATTGGGAAACAAAGCAGGAGAGTAGCAATTCCCCATCAGTGTGATTCATTCATATTGACCGAGACATTATCTTAACAATGCCTTGTTTCAACATGTATAAAGAACGACAAAGCAAGAAAGTACCATTCCTAAAACAATGCAACTGATTCATTTTAACAGAGACATTATCTTAACAATACCTTTGTTAAACATGTAGAAAGAACTATAAAGAAGGATAGTACCATTCCTAACAAGTGTTGCAGTTTTGAACTAAGATTCAATAGTTAATTCTGAGAGTGGCATTGCTTAATTTTACCAGCGGCATTAGATTAACGAAAAGCATAAACAGTTCCAGGGGAGAGTGGGCGCAACAACAATATGTGCTTCCATCTACTTATAAAGGGGGTGATGCAGAGTTTGTTGTAACAAAGCAACAAGCATCATGTCTGGGTTGGTCCCATTTTTGTTCACTACTTAATGGGAAAAGACAACAATACAATAGCTTCAATTCAACATTTATTTAAAATAGTACCAATACAAGTAGCACAACATCTCAAAGCACACTGCACAATCATGTGGATGAAGGCCTGTACTGACCTTTCATGAGAAGACCAGGATAAAATGCAAATCTACCAACACGAATAGGAAATCCAATCTCGTTTTGTGCAGTTGCACTGAAATCAAGCAAAGTGTTTTGCGTAGCGAAGCAAAATGTTGCAATAGCAACAAGTTGAATAGATATCCTTGTTTAAACAGAGGCAAAAAAGGAACCAATTACTAGCTAATAAAGGAGGATGAAACATGCAGCCACAAAAATGGTAATCCCGCCAATCCCTAACAAGTGTTGCAGTTTTGAAATAAGATTCAGTAGTTAATTCTGAGAGTGGCATTGCTTAATTTTACCAGCGGCATTAGATTAACGAAAAGCATAAACGGTTCCAGGGAGAGTGGGCGCAACAACACCATGTGCTTCCATCTACTTATAAAGGGGGTGATGCAGAGTTTGTTGTAACAAATCAACAAGCATCATGTCTGGGTTGGTCCCATTTTTGTTCACTACTTAATGGGAAAAGACAGCAATACAATAGCTTCAATTCAACATTTATTTAAAATAGTACTAAAACAAGTAGCACAACATCTCAAAGCACACTGCACATCATGTGGATGAGACCAAGATTTGAAACAACTCACCACGAAGACTGGAAACAAATCTCGATCTCCTTTTGTGCAGTTCCACCAAAATTAAGCAAAGTCACTGGTGTGACATTCAAGTTGAACTGCACAAAACACTCATAAAACATAAGTGTTTCGCGTAGCGAAGCAAAATGTCGCAATAGCAACAAGTTGAATAGATACCCCTGTTTTAACAAAGGCAAAAAAGGAAACAATTACCCGCCGATAAAGGAGGATGAAACAAACGGCAACAAAAAGAAGCATCTAACTTATCTTGATGGAAAACAAAGTAGGATAGTAGCATTTCTAAAATGGTTGCATCGGTTCATATTAACAGAGATATTCTCTTAAAGCAACATTCGTTAAAAAATGTAATTTACTTTTAACAGTGGCATTGCTTCAATTTTCCGACGGCATTCTTAGATTAACAACAACAAAATAGCTGTATGGAACATGCCAGCACCATGTGCGTCCACACGTATAAATGGGTGATGCAGAGTATGTAGCCAAGCAACATATATGTGTTGGTCCCATATTTGTTCTCTTTGAACCTTTTTCCTATGTGAGGGCAGCAAATCTAGTCCTGCACAAACTACCCGACCCCCCAGTTTCTTTCCCTTTTCAACAAAGAGATCGGTTCCTTACAGATGTGTGTACCGGGTTCCCCCTTTTCCCCCCTTTTGACCAAGAAAGCGGCTGGATAGCCAGTCTATACTACTTTCCGTCCCTCCTTTCCTCATTGAACCACGTCCTTGATTCTTGCTCCAGCCCACCGCACCCTTCTTTCCTCTTTGAACCAAGACCTAGATTTGACTACAAATCGAAAAAGATCCACATGCAGCTAAAGCAACGATGGTTTCAAAGAAACTTATACCTTAGGGTCATCGGGGTGTGGCAAGGTGTGCGGCAGGAGGCCGGATCTGCCCACACTATGTACGACAACGAGGAAGAAGGGGTCGGTGGCCCTCCCGCATAGGCGCTGGGTGAAAGAGAACATCGCAGCTGGCAGTGGATTGCCTCCCTCGCTGAAGGCGATAGAGTGAACGCTGCACCTTCTCCCCTTCCCGGTGCGACGGGATACAGACGCCTCCTTCACCAGCTGTGAGGGGGGAGAGAGAGACAAGAGGCCAACGCAGTCTTGTTTAGATCTGGTGAAGAGAGGGTGAGAGACTGTGAATATAGCAAACCCTAGCAAATGAATGCTGAGCCTCCAGCGTGTATATATATATATGTAGTGCGGCAAGAGTGTGGAGAGTGCAAACCCTAGCGAACAAGCGCAGAGGCTCCAACTTATATATATAGTACTGTAGTATGGACTGAGCTTCGGTGCCTTAACTGCACCTGCTTTTGGCTGTATGACAGGTGAGCCAGCCACATTTTGGGCCCACCTGTCATAAACCCAAAGGCAGGTGCACTAAGTCAATGAAGGTGCGTCCATATAGTACTCGTGTATACGACTAATATATAGTGGAGTGGTTTTCTTATTCTCTCCATAACAATTTTTTTAAATTGTGTAAGTACGAAACGAAACTCTTTATTTAACGTAAAGTGAAGAAAACTACTACTACTTCCGATGAACTAACGATCCACACGTCCTGGTCGCACTTCCTGTCCTTCACATGCGGTACACTACCCTCCTTTAAGTGAACAACCACACATGCGCCAAATTATCGAAAACGTGTGAGAGTGTGTATAAATAAAGAATTTTAATTTCAATTATCGAAAAGGTTTGAGAGTATTACAAAGTTTGACTTCAGTCAAATCTAATATGCAGAGTAAATAAAAATGGAGGGCTACTACGTCCATCCGGGTTTTTAGTCCACACCATTTTTAAATCAAAGTTAATAGCTGGACAAATAAAATTACAGGGGAGCTAGAGACAAAGTTGTGAGAAGGCTTAGAAATCAATACAGAACTTATGCTCTTAGTACCAACGTCGATCCTTCTTTGAGGAAACATTTGGTTCATAGCCAATTGTGTGATAAAATTGCACCAACATGAAAGACGGCTGCGTCTCCAATGCAACCAAGGTGAACTGACGAAGGATATCATCTTTGTGCGTAACAAGCAAAGAGCACTGATGGAAGACAACTTGTTTTTCATTGAAAATCGATCAGCTTCACCAGCCGATGCAACCATGAGGCGCAACCATGAGCATCGATAGGTCATCGTGGTGATGCATCATCCATTTGGCATCAAGTTTGGGTGAGGCACCTATGAAGTTCGACAAATCCTCACTGTGGTTTGTTTCTTCTTAGTAATCAAGCTCGAGGAAGGAAGAACCACGTGGCAGAGGGCAGTGAGGCGGAACAACAATGGCCATCCAATTTTGTGCAGTTCCACTAGAACTGAGGAAGACATGCCCGGGTATGGAGATACGCATCGCTGTTTCCAAAAATATAAAAAAGGGATATAGTGTTGTTACTTTGTTTTACAAGACTAGCAATGACATCTCAATTGTCAATAAGAATTAATGAAAAGTACACCAACAAACAGAAGAATCATGATTATCTTGATGGGAACTAAACCAGGATACCCGAGAAAATAAGCATTTCTTCATTTAACCAGTGATAGCATTAGATTAGCAGCAGCAATAGGAGCATATGGACAATGACCGCACAACCACCATGTACTTTTTTGTCAAAACAACATGTATACCTCCACCGAGGCATAAATCAGGACAACTTTTCGAGTGGCATTTCCTCTATAATAGTAAGGTCAAAGTTTGACACAAAATACTAAGGGGACCAATAAACCAGGACAGAGGTAGTAGGTGATGTTGGACCAGCCGACGAACCCTAGCTACTATACATGGGGAGCTGGGGAGTAGTCGCATAGAAGAAAACCCGCATGTAGTGACCTGAGGAGCTGGACCAGTACAAGAAGTTATACCTCAGGTGGGCGAGATGTCGTTTAGGCGGGCGGGATCTGCCCACACGACGGCAGGGAACAAGGGCGCTTAGGACCTTCGTCCGCGCCAGCGCTGGCTCCGAGAGGATGGTGCACATCGGCTTCCTCCATCGCCGACGGCGACAACGTCAACGCTGCACCTCCTCACCTCCCGCAGCGGACGGGATTCAGCCGGATCTGTGACCACTGGTGAGGAGAGAGATAGAGTGGACACTGTCATCTTGTTTTGATATGGAGAGGGTGAGAGAGCGAGACGCGAGAAACTCTATCAAACAAGAGGCTATAATGGAGTAAAAAAATCTCTCCATAGCAGTGGTTTTAAATAGAATACGCGCATTCCCGGAAAAAAGAAACGAAAACTGGCAAACAATTTTTTAACGTACCAAGAAAGAAAACTCGATCGAAAACACGCCCCCGCTTCCAGGTCGCGAGAGTCGTCGCGCACACACACATAGACATAGCCATGCATATCCATGTTTACGTAAAATTCCATTTCCATCTCCATCTCCAATCATATTTGTCCAACTGGCACATTATTTACATTGTTAATTATATACGCAGCAATATTAACGTACATCATCTCTTGTTTGCGGGCGTCCGGACCCCTGCCACGGCCGGTCCTGACCAACCCGAACCCTCTTCATCACCCGCACGTGCTTCCTGCCCGAAACGGTCAGTGCCGCATTCATGCCCGGCCAGAGCGGATGCGACCTCTCACTGGCGCCGGCATTGAAGCGGCGCGCTGGTCGAGAGAGCGTCGCCCGTGCCGCTTACTGGTGCACGCGACTGCTATGCGTTCAAAGGTCGCAATAGCCGGCCACAACATGCATGTAAAAAGTTCTTGGGAGTCCGTGCTACAACTAGCTGTCCTCCCCCAACTCGTCAATCTCTTCCAGTAGTGCTAGTACTCCATGGCGCGATCCATCGACAAGCAGGCGCGAAAGTTATCGCATACTTGGTTTGCGGTGAGTGGCATGCCGAGCGATCGTGTGGGGTCGAGCCATGGAGGAGGGTGAGACACGAACACGACAGACGTGATTTAAACGCCGGTTTTGCTCGATGGCGCGATCCAACGAAACGAAATGTTGGTTTCTCTCCGTTTCCATTTTTTCTCCGGAAAAATGGAAACTTTCCACTCCAGTTTCATTCATATTCCAAGGTTGCCCCGTTACAACATTCCATCAAATACAAAGGAAAACTAACACGTATGCTGATGCATCTCAATGATTCACAGATCATAGCCAATATTTACTTCACAACTAAAGACAAAAGTTGTGAGAGCGTGTACAAAAGAAAAACTAATGATGGGGTCACTATGACTTAAACCCTAAACCCTAAACAGGATTTAATTTCCTGGCCAGGTAGAATCTGTCAAAGGAAAGACGGCTAGCACCCTCGGATCATACGATGCTTTTGTGCAGTTCCACTAAAATCGACCGGAGCATCCCTGATGGCAAAGATATTGAAGAAGTGTGATTAGAATAATAGTACTGGCACTAGTTTATGAGACATTAACTCATCCCTGATGTCTGTTTCCGCTTGCGCTGTGGTGCTAGTTCAACAACGAATATGGAAAGTGTTAGTGTACATCAAACTGTGAGAGTACATATAAAGGATCATGCAACTGCAACTTGACTCGGTCAGGTACCGTCTTGGTGTTGATGCTCATGAGGTTCATCTGATCTTGCCAAGTCCTGTTGTGTCAATAGTGCTTTGGAAGTAGTGTTAGGTGTGAAGGCAACTTGGGAACTGGCCAGTTCCGGAGCAAACAAACGAGTAACTGGTTGAGATGCTGGTACAGTTGAAGCGGATGCTGCAGCTGGTGGAGCAGGTGATACTGTGTTTGTAGATTTAGCCGGTGGACTTGGACCTTCTATTGCACTATAAGTACCAGCAGAATCTCGACGGCAGAGCCTTTTCCGTTTCACCCGACGAGTAACAACACTCCCTACTATATTATTTTCCTTGCTCTTTTTTGACTTTGCCATGTCAAGCTGTACCCACAACACAAAAGAATAAAATTACTCTTCATAACTCATTGATGCATGATACAGACAAGCAATACTTTGATGTAATACAACCGTATGAGGATGGAATATGTAAGAAAAACAGGACGACATGACATATTCACAGCTATGATGTGCAAACTAAGCAGAAGGATTTTCAAGAAAATAGAAGTAATGCAAGCTAGACACCATATGAAAGATGCAACCAATATTACTCTGCCAAGTTAAAAGTGTCTTGTCATAAGTGGCAATTCGAAAAATTAGAAGCAGTACAACATATAAATCAATGCAAGATGCAACCACTATCAAACTGCCATGTTAAAAGCGTCCAATCATGAGTTACTGATGCGGGATACACAACAACAGTACTTTGATGTAAGAACATGGTATGATAGATAGATGCAGTGTATTCTAGACACAGAAAGCCATGTCATATGCACATGTATAACGTATAAACTCAGCAGGTGCAATTTAATCAAAATAGAAGAAATACAGGCTAGACAACATATGCAACATGAAACCAATTATCACACTGACAACTTAGAGCAAGCACCTATGATGGTGGAGTGCGGGAGATGAACTCATCATGTAGACTTGGGACTTCAACTTCATTAGCAGTAGCAGTGGCAAATCTAGAGAGTCTTTGTTTGCGTCGGTGCGGAGTACCACCAACATCCCCTAACTTACTCTTTTCATTCCTATTTTCTGATATTGCCTTATGAAGTCAAAACCACAAGAAGATGAATAAAATTAGCTCTGCATAACTGGTTGATGCATGATACATACGGATGCTACTTTGATGTAAGGCAAGCGCAGGAGGATGGAATATATACAAAAAAAGACAGCATTTCATATTCACACGTACGATAGGAGGATGGAATATGTATGAAAAAACAGTAAGCGGAAGGCATTTCAACAAAATTAGAAGAAATGAAAGCTAGGCACCATATGAACATGCAACCAATATCACTCTATCAGGTAAAAAGTGTCTCGTCATAAGTGCCATTTCAAGAAATTAGAAGCAGTACAAGCTAGAAGACAATGCAAGATGCAACCTACATCAGAGTCC
The DNA here is from genome assembly GCF_002162155.2 of Triticum dicoccoides. Taxonomy (NCBI): domain Eukaryota; kingdom Viridiplantae; phylum Streptophyta; class Magnoliopsida; order Poales; family Poaceae; genus Triticum; species Triticum dicoccoides. The sequence goes on from NC_041391.1 coordinate 222,440,559, forward strand.
CAAGTTAAATGTGTCTTATGGGTAAGTGATCATTAAAGGTATAAGTTGTAAGCTACGCAGATGCAATTCAACATAATAAGAAGCAATACAAACTAGACATCATACGGAAAACGCAACCACGTATAACAGTTCCAAGTAAGAGCAAGCACCTATGATGGTGGAGTAGGGGAGATGTGCTCATCGTGTACACGTATGTTCTAGAAATAGGAACACGCGTCATATTCACATGCATTATGTGTAAAGTAAGCAGATGCAATTCAAGTTAGAAGCAATACAAGCTAGACATCATACGCAACATGCAACCACATATAATAGTGCAAGTTGGAGCAAGCACCTGTGATGGTGGAGTAGGGGAGATGTGCTCATCATCTACACAGCTACGTTGACTGTCCAGCCTTGTGTTGTCTTGCGAATCTTGTTGGGAGGATGGCAGAGTAGAATCTGTAGAGACCCCCTGTTTGAGTTGCTCCGAAGGACCACCATCATCCACTGCCGGACTAATTTCCTTCAGCTGTAATGATTTTGCATTGTGAAGTCAAACCGATAAGAAAAAGGAATAAAATTCGCTCTTCAGAACTCATTCATGCATGATACTGACGAACACTACTCGGATGAAAGGCAAACACATGATGCGAGGATGGAATATGTATGAAAAACAGGATGGTGTGACATATTCAGACCTATGATGTGGTAACTAAGCTGAAGGCATTTCAACAAATTAGAAGCACTGCAAGCTAGACACCATATGAAAGATGCAACCAATATCACTCTGCCAAGTTCAGACTGTATGGCGTTTCAACAAATTAGAAGCAGTATATGCTAGAAATCATATGCAAGACACAACCAATATCACAGTGGCGACTTAAAGGTGCCTTATCATAAGTGACTGATGCGGGATATGCAAGAATAGTAGTCTGATGTAGAAACAGGAACACATGTCATATTCACAGACATTATGTGTAAAGTAAGCAGATGCAATTCAACAAAGTTAGAAGCAATACAAGCTAGACATCATACGCAACATGGAACCACATATAATAGTGCCAAGTTAGAGCAAGCACCTGTGATGGTGGAGTAGGGGAGATGTGCTCATCATCTACATAGCTACGTTGACTGTCTAGCCTTGCGTTGTCTTGCGAATCTTGTTGGGAGGATGGCGGAGTAGAATCTGTAGAGAACCTCCATTTCAGTTGCTCGGAAGGACCACCATCATCCAATGCCTTGCCAATTTCCTTCAGCTTTATTGATTTTGCATTGTGAGGTCATACCGACAAAAAAAGAAATATCATTCGCTCTTCAGAACTCATTCATGCATGATCCTGACGAACACTACTCTGATGAAAGGCAAAGTCATGATACGAGGATGGAATATGTACGAAAAAATGGACGGCTTGACATATTCACACCTATGATGTGGTAACTAAGCAGAAGGCACTTCAACAAATTAGAAACACTGCAAGACACCATATGGAAGGTGCAATCAATATCACTCTGCCAAGTTAAAATTGTCTTGTCATAGGTGGCGTTCATCAAACTAGAAGCAATACATGCTAGAAATCATATTCGAGACGCAAACTAATATCACACTGCCAACTTAAAGGTGTCCCATCATAAGTGACTGATGCAGGATACACAAGAAGAGTAGTTTCATGTAAGAACATGGTGTGATAGACAGATATAGTATGTACCAAAAACAGGAAAGCGTGTCATATTCACATGTATCATGTGTAAGCTAAGCAGATGCAATTTACACTAATTGGGAGCAATACGAGCTAGACACCATATGCAACATGCAACCAGATATCACACTGCCAAGTTAGAGCAAGCACCTTGGATGGTGGAGTAGGGGAGCGGAGACTTGGACCATGTAATGCACTATCAGTACAAGGAGAATCGGTACAGATGCTCCCTTTACGTTGCTGCAAAGGACCACCATCATCGCCTTCCTTACTCTTTTCCTTCCTCTTTCTTGATTTTGCCTTGTCAAGTCAAACCTACAAGAAAAAAGGAATAAAATTTGCTCTTCAGAACTTATTGATGCATGATACCGACGAACACTACTTTCATGTAAGGCAGCCGCATGATAGGAGGATGGAATATGTATGAAAACCAGGACGGCGTGACATATCGACATGTATGATGTATAAAGTGTAAACTAAGCACAAGGTGCTTGAACTTGTTAGAATTGATGCAAGCTAGAAACCATATGAAAGATGAAACCAATATCACTCTGCCAAATTAAAAGGGTGCCCTAACAAATGTATTTGACCAAATTAGAAGCAATACATGGCAACAGGCTAGAAATAATATGCAATATGCTACAAATAAAGGTGACTCATCGTAAGTAATTCATGCAGGATACAGAAGAGAGGTAGTTTCGTGTAAGAACAAGGTTAACACATAGATGTAGTGTGTACCAAAAATAGGAAGGCATGCCATATTCACAGGTATAGTGTGTAAACTAAGCAGATGCAATTTACCCTAATTAGAAGCATTACAAGCTAGACACCGTATGCAAGATGCAACCACATATCACACTACGAAGTTGGAGCAAGCACCTGTGATGGTGGTGTAGGGGAAGTGCTGTCTTCAGGTACAGAGCAACGTTCAATATCTTCATTTAGGCTTGCTGTTTCTTGAGAATCATGTGGAGAGGATGAAATTGCATTCTTTATAAGAGTATTGCGTCTCATATTAACCCACGCACGTGACTGTCTCATCATAAGCGATAGACGCAGGATACACAAGAACAGTAGTTTGATGTAAGAACATGGTGTGATAGGCAGATGTAGTATGTACCAAAAATAGGAAGGCGTGTCATATTCACATGTATAATGTGTAAGCTAAGGAGATGCAATTTAACAAATTAGGAGCATTGATGAGGGATACACAAGAGAAGTAGTTTGATGTAAGAACATGGTTAATAGAAAGACGTAGTATGTACCAAAAACAGGAAGGCATGTCATATTCACAGGTATAATGTGTTAACTAAGCAGATGCAATTTACCCTAATTAGAAGCATTGCAAGGTAGACACCATATGCAACATGCAACCACATATCACACTGCCAAGTAAGAGCAAGCACCTGCGATGGTGGTGTGGGGGAATTGCGGTGATCAACTAGAAAGCTATGTTGACTATCATCATTTAGCCTTGCTGTTTCTTGAGAATCATGTGGGGAGGATGACACTGCACTCTTTAAACGAGTAGGGCGTCTCACAGTAACCCACCCGGGTGACTGTCTCATCATAAGTGATTGACGAGGGATACAAAAGAGCATTAGTTTGATGTACGAACATGGTTAATAGACATATGTAGTATGTATCAAAAACAGGAAGGCATGTGATTATCAAAGGTATAATGTGTAAAGTAAGCAGATGCAATTTAACCAAATTGGAAGCAATACAATCTAGACACCATATGCAACATGCAACCACATTTGACAGCGCGAAGTTAAAGCAAGCACCTGGGATGGTTGTGTGTGGCAATTGAGATCATCAACTGCAGAGCTACTTTTACTGTCTCCAACTGCTGACACTGCACCCATTAGAGCGTTGAAACGCTTACTGCTTATCTTCGAATTACACTGGAGTGACTTCTGTCTTTTCTTTTCTGCATTCATCAACACTGCGTCAGAGTCTGAAATACCCATGCATAAAAAAATAGTGTGAGTATGGGTGAAGTGTGTGCATAATTAGTACAGTGTAAAGGTAGCAGATAGCAGGTCGGTGAGAAATAAATGACGGGAGACATATGATAGCTCTACAACATGCATGGCACACTCAATTACTATAGGATTCTATGAAAATAACAGTCGAATGAAAGCAAATAGGTCAGTCCGTTTTTTCTGCACCGTCCGATGTACAAAGAATGGGGAGATCGCCTTCATCTACCTCCAGCCAGTCAGTGTTGAAGATCTTCCTCGAAACGCCAGCGACCACCGGCCCAGTATTCCTTCCCTGCCCGCGCCCTCCCCTCGACCTCACCGGACCGCCGTGCTTGGCACCGCCCCCCGGCCATCCATTCAAGCCCTGTCGACCTCCAGATCGGGCGCAAGCAGCTCCTGCGCCCCACACCCCTATGATAGACACCGATGCGCCGCTTCCCCGGGGAACAGGCGGACTAGGTGCTCCGCGCGCCTAAGCGGGTGCTGCTTCTTTTAATTGCGGTTCGACTGACCCTGAATTGAAATCCAGGCGGGCTACTGACCTCTAGCAAATGTGAAATAGTAAAAGGGAGGAAACCTTGTGCATTTAGTATCACGAAGAAGATGCAGTAAGAAGCGCTCAACTAGTTTCTTTCGTGGGATGAATACGGTGTGAGCGGAGACGTAAGATTTGCACGAATAAGGGAAGAGGAGTACCTCTTTCTGCTGGCAGTGCTGTGTCCTCCTTCTGTTTTTCCGATGATCTTGTTGTTCGCCGGAAACCAGAAGTTGTGGAGGACGGTGCAGCCTTGGACGAGCCCATGGCCAAGTTGTTGAGTGTGGTGCGGTGGCCGTCTGTCGGCGGCGGGGAAGCAGATCCGAGGCGGCGAACGACGGCGTAGCGGGAACAGCTCCGGTGCGGTGGATGGCTGCGACAGTGGAGCCGCAGCAGTGAGGCGCAGGACGGCGTGGTTGGAGTGGTTCTGGTACGGCGCATGTCGGTGTCGGTGTCGTGGAGGCAGCTCTGCCTCAGCTTCAGCTGCTAAGTCCTTGAGGGCGTTGCGGTAGCGGTTGCGTTGGACGACGACGTCGGGGTACCGGCTCCGGCGTGATGGAGGAGGGCGGCGGTGGATTGGTCACTATGGGGTGGAGGACGGAGGAGGTTGGGGTTTCGCGGCTGGTGGAGAGGGTGTTTTCGCGCCCACGGAGTATGAATGGGGAAACGGAGGGAGGCGGGGAACTAAGGGGGAACAATGTTTCGGTTTGAGATGCGCTTGTTTGAAATATGGGGAAAGTTACAAACTTTGCCCCCATCTAAAATTTCGGACATATTGCGGGTTGGGGGTAGGACAGTCATGTCAGGTGTCCCAAATGTGGGCGGGGTAGATTTCGGCCGAGCGCATGGGTGTTTAGGCGCCCACGGCGTATGAATGCTTCTCGGAGGTGGTTGAGACTGGCGTCTTGGTGAAGTTACAAACCTACCCCGGTTTAGACCTTTGGACATCGGGCTGATAGGCTACACGGGCCAGAGTCAGGACAGTAATTTCCTACCACCAAAACATTAGTCTCGCGCAGTTTCGGGTGACCAGAGGCCTATTTGGGGCTTCGTTCAATATTTGGGAGCAGAAGCATTAACGTTTTCGGTTCTCTTGAATTGAACTTTCAGGATTTGTCAAACTTCACAAATCTTTACTCTTAAAAATCCTAAAGCTACGATTATTTTGGAATGGAGGGGGTACATTTTAATATACATTGTACACGAGTATATATTAAAAAATATGCAACTTACCTCAGTTCATGCATGGTTCCAGGTATAATCTCCTTGGTTGCAAAAAAAAGTTAGATATGCGTATGAATATATATATACCATGTTCAAACTCACAACAAAGATTGATGCCCCCTTTTACATCTGATTTACAAATGCCATTATCTCGGGCTCAAATAGATGAATGCACTTCCTATGAATTCGAATCTTCGAAACCCCCTTTATGTTGAATTCGACATGTATTTTATTTCGTAGCTAGCAATTTGGAATGTATCCATGCAAGTGACAAATGTATAAAGTGCTTCACACTAACAACATGGAGTGCACTAATTAATGTTTATATATGAATTGCAAAGCATCCATTGCCTGTATTTCAAACCGCTCTCACTCTATGGATCGATAATATGAAATAAACACATGCACATGCTAGAATTCAATAGAGTATGGGTGTGTGATAGACCAATTTTCGTCCATACGCAATTTTGCAAAATTCATGATCTCATCCAAAAATAATAATGCCATTTATATTTTAATTTAATGCGTAGAACCGCCTTTTACACGTAGATATCTCTCTATCTAACGCATAAGTGCACACACTTTATATGCATCGGCATTTCTCTTTCACACATGCTCACGATCTCTCTCAGGGTGTCGGGGTGTCTCACGCACATGCTCTCTCTGTTTCTCTATCTCTCTTTCTGACTACTATGTACCACTCTTTTCACTAATCTCAGTTGGAAAACACTATTTCTCTCACATGCATATATACACATGCACGGTCTCTACTAGCCCTCTATACGCACATATATGTGCCTACGTGTCTCCCGCACGCACATTATCTTTAGGCCTCTCTCGCACACATTGCCCCCCTGACACACCTCTCTAATAGTAGTTGGCAGATATGATTTCATCATATCATTCGGTAGGATATCCCTGGCTGTTAGGCTGGATGGTAATACGAGGCAAAGTTTTACCCTAGTTCGGATCGGACCCTTGCAGTTGAAGAAAGAGCCTACTCCTGGTACTGTATATTAGTGTTAGGGGTGTGTACAAAGTACACGTGAATACCAGGCATTGTGCGTGTGTGTATACTATCGACGAACTAGCCCCCAAGCTTGTATAACATACTAAGGGAGTAGGGTTACAAATCATATATAGTCGGCTTATCACCAGTGGGGATAGAGTCCTCCGCGACTCTGGTAGCTTCGTGTTGTACGCCGAGTCCTCCACATGGGTCTCCGTATAACACGTCTCGGTCCAACCTATATGTGGTGCAGGATGGAACCGACCCATGAGTCTTCATGTTGACCCACCACAACTAGAAATGATGTGCCCACCACACCACACACGCAATCGGCCACTAAGAAAATAAGAATATACAATAGTACAATGGTATCTAGCTCACGATACGTCTCCATATTTTGTTGATGACACTGACGGACTTTGCATTTGATGCGTGCTCCATATTTTGTTGACGGCATTTACGGTCATTGTATTTGAAGCGAAAGCACGATATGGTCACTGGACTTCAGAATAAGCTCATAACGATCACCACATACATTTTGTCGTGCTAACCAACATGTGGTTGGATGGTTAGAGGACAGTGGTTTCTCGAGCCCACCAAGGTTAAAGTCCCGGTGCTCGCATTTATCTTGTGTTAATTTCAGTATTTTCTGGCGATGTACATTCAGTGGGAGGAGACATTCCACTCGACTACGAGGCACCTATGGTGACTTCATAAAATCTCAAGATCATATATGCTGGCCCACTCTCTCGAAGGTACGGTGGCGGACCGGCGGTGGGGAGTGGTTTCGGGGAGGGCGGGCCGGCCGCGGGCGGTGAGGGTGGGCGGTTCGGCCGGTGGTGGCTGGCGGCTGGGGGGGGTGGAGTTTCATGATAAACTGGAGGCCCTTGATTTCGTATCCAACAGCTGGAAAATCTAATGACCAGAGATGAAAAAGTCAGTCGACTGACGTGTAGCTTCACCCCGCACGTACACATGCACACACGCAAGACATGCACGCATGTAGGCATGCAACACTGACACGTACACATAACGTACACACGCACGCATGCTGGCGTGCAACACCGACTCGTACACATGCACTCACGAACACACGCACGTACGCACCCATGCTTGCAACACTGAAACGCACCCTTGCACATACGCACCCATGCATGCAACACTGAAACGCACCCTTGCACGCACGCAACACTCGCACGCCTGCATGCACACAGCACAGGATGCAAGACACACGCTTAACTACATGAAAAAGATGACGTCACACTCAATGAACAATCATCGGTTTATGAAATGCCCGCTTCTGACCACCCTGGCCCACCAAAGGTTCCTCTGCTGTGTGCTGCCTGCGTTGGGTCACTGACATGCAGGCCATGCACCCAAAGAGCCCACACGTCAGTGGAAGAATGGCGCAGTGTCCTAGGTCAGAGTCGAGGGTGCCATTCGCGGCGCGCCCGGCTGAACACGCCTCCGTGCCGCATTCAAACGCCTCCATGAAACCCGCCCGTGTGGAAGCCGAGAAACCCACTCTGGACACACGTCTGTTCATGACCGGGATGGCGTTAAACGCAACACCGGCCGAGCTCCTCCCATCCGCCGTCTATTTAATCTCCTATTTAAACGAGGCCAAACGCCGACCAAGAATCGCACACCTCCGCCGCTCCCCTATCTCCTCCACCATTTTGTCCACTCTTACAATGGCTTACGAAGAGTAGTTATTCCGCATCCAAGCCGGCTGGGTAGCCCGCCGGATACGAGCTATGCAGCTCGCTGATCCACCTCCCTCCCCTCGCCTGACGGAGCCAGTTGCCGCCCCAAGCCGGCGCGCGGTTCAGCAACTCACCGCTCTAGGCCAGCTCGACGAGGAGCGGCGCACAAGCGTCGTTGCTGCCGTCCACACCGCCGCCTCGTACCGTGTCTCCGGTTTCTATGGCTGAGACTCCCATGCCGGCGGCCGCACCATGCAAGCAGCGACAGAAGTCGGGTGCACGGAGAGCGACAAGTCGGTTGCCAGCGCCTCCGCATCCGCCGCCATCATCGAGGAGAAGTAGAACATGGGAGGCCGCCGCTGCTTGGGTCCCATGAAGGCCACCACGGAGGCGACGCCGGCGTACACAGCAGGTGTCTTGCCGGATCCTTTTGTTGCGAGGACCTTCGTCGACCCCGCATGGGCTCCACGGAAGAGGTGAATGTTAGGATGAACTCGAGCCGGTGCCGGCCATGGCGAAGTAGTGGCCGGTGATGAACTCGAACCGGTGTCGGCCACCATCATCTTCGGCACCAGCCAATGATATCAGTTGGTCAGTGGGGAAGCGAGCCGTCCTTTGCGCTGAAGCATATACCTCCGGGGCTCCCAGTAGTCCGGTGATCGTGCTGCCGGACATGAGGAACACAAATCGATCGGCGGGCGACCATTTAGGCCATGTATTATATACCTGTGCTGTCCAGAACTAGCACCGCGTAGTTCATTTGAATGTAATGAAATCCGTCATGTTTGTGTGAAAATCCGGTATTTTATATGATTTCCGTCGTTGTTTATATGAAATACTCTGGTGGTTGCGTGAATGATTATCAATTTGTCTACGTGTTTGCGTGAATTTCGTCCGGTTGGTTGAGTTGCTGTCATAATGTGTGCGGCTACGGTTGGATGGCGTAATTTGCGGGTCGCCAGTCGGTCTGCGGGCGGCTCGGGCGGCGTTGTGGGACAAAAAAACACAGCTCGTGTGAGCTCGTCTCCAACGTGCGCGCTGGAGGATGCATGACAGCATGAGCACCCGAGCCATTCCTCGTTCATCGGTGGCAAAGGCACCGGTGGACAAAAGGGTCGCCAATATTTTGGCTACCCCGGGCAAGATCCAAACAGCCCCTCCCAACAGATTCAAATCCCTCGTTCACCGTGGAATTTTGCCATGTGTTGTTTTCATGGGCTAGCAAGATGCCCGTGCATTGCACGGAACATCAAGATGCATTTTTTTACAAACTCCCGCATGCATGCAAGGGATAATTAATGTCCTCCTTTGCTAGTACCACAAGGCAAACACCATTAATATTGCATCGATTAGTGTTAGTGGCCTTGTATATCTACAAATTGTAATTTTGATAGTGGCCCCTTGTATATAAAAATGGAGGGAGAAATATGAGAGATAAGGTGAGGAGGAGTGGGGCGTGGTGCCGTGGTGGTGACTGGTGGTCGAACTGGGCGGAGGCATGGGGATTGATGGCGCATTATGTCTAGGTTTGTATCTCTCTCACACACACCCACGTAGGTGGGGGACATGCACGAAGAGAAGAGGTGCACGCACGACGCACGTACTCCCGTCTCTTTCCCAACCACACCCGCGCGGGTACGCGGTGGAGCTCATTTCTGTACGAAAAAGGCAGCCCACGTGGTAATTTGGCACGTGTATTGGTTGTCCACTTGGTGGAGGGAGGATCGTCTACCACGGGTGAACAAACAAATTGTGACTTGACGCGTTATGTTAAATTAAAAAAAGAGGCAAACCATGGGGGGCCTACCTTAGACGCAAGGCTCTATACACTGGAGTACTTTTGATGTGTCCCGTCAACTCGCAGAACGAGGAGAAACTTGCTTAGTACGCCGTCTCCCCCGCCCATGGGCGCGGTGGCTCGTAGGATGAGGTGAAGCCGGAGTACTACAATATGCCTTTACGCCCGCTCCCTCGCCCACGCGCACGGTGGCTCGCAGCACGAGGAGAAAATTTTACTACTCCCTCCGTTTACTCCTCGTCCCTACTATGTACTTTGGTTAGTACTCCCTCTATTTACTTATAAAAGGCCACTATAAAAAATACATTTTGCATCTATACAAGGCCACAAATAGTAATCGAGACAAAAGTTACTACTCCCTCCTTTCTAGTTTATGGCTCAATTTCAAAATCTCTCCAACCAAGGTAGACGGTGAGTGGTCGAATTAATTTTGTAGTTTGCACAGTACGCTAGTTTTTCTCAAGAAGTTATGTTTACCGAGGCATTAATTAGAACGAATGCATGAATGACCACTAAATTTCCATGAACTTGTACATGCATTGGTTAGTTTCCTCTTGACACTGCTTGCATCGGGTGATCTAACGCACCTCGAAATCCAACATGTAATGGTACTACTACTCCGTAAAACGAATGTTTTTTAGATGAGCCCTATAAACCCTGGTGGGTACGTACTCCGTAAAAACAGATTTTTCCAAAACTAAGTCGCTCCCTTTCATGAATTCTGTAGTATACTCCTCCGTTGACGCTCCCTTTCATGAATTCTGTACTTCCTGTCACCGACATGTGGGACATATAGCAACCGGGTCAATGTGTCAAGCATGAAATAATAGTGCAGAATAGCAGGGGGGACGCACCCCACTCGTACCGGCCTAGTGTTAGTAATGAGCAATGAGATGTCAAATCACAATGCCGCACCTACCCAGACGGACGAAGCAACCATTATTTCACACTTCGGTTGGACATCATCTCAAACCACGTACTAGTATTGCTTCTACCTCAAGAGGGACACGTGCATCGCCTTAGTACATCATGACACGTGGGACCGCATGACAGGCCATGCTCCCCCGCCGATCGCTGGGTAAAATCACCTCATTTTTACTATACTTCTTCCAGATCAGTTTACTACATGGCATGCACGTCGTTCTAGGTTGAGAATTTAACTAGCTATATATATATATATATGTGATGAACAGTATGCTAGCCTTTTAAAAAATGTATACTTTTGTACAGTAGTACTCCACTATCGATGGATTGCGCCATGGATCAAAAATTGAAATTTAAAAAAAGGTGGTACATATAGAGCGCTCGTCGCCAAATTATGCATATAGTACTATTAAAAAAGCTAGTACGTGCTTAATTGGGGTGCTAAATTCTATTAAACAAATACTAGTACTAGTATGTACATACTGAAGAGTTAAAGTAACGAGAAGAAAGATAACATAGTTCTGCTGGGGGCTCAGCACAACACACCCCTCAAATTAAACTAAGCACACCTGAAATTAAACTATGCAACTAATCCGGTAGACACTGCATTAGAAGTTTAGAACTGCCATGAGCAACGACACTGCCACCTTACTCGGAGTCCTCGTCCACGTCCTCGACTTCGTCCTCGACTTCGTCCTTGTCCCTCTTCCTCTTGGCCGATACTTCTTTGCTTGAACCGCCAACTTGGCTGTTGCTCTTCATCCAACCCTTGTAGATATTGAAACAAAGGTAGCCATCCATTGCAGTGTACTGGATGTGGTCTATATCTAGCACATTCCGCTGCCATGCATGACGATGAAACGTGTAATGAGGTTTCTCCAGTTTGCGGTACGAAGGATGAACCATGGCTCCTGCCAGGGTCAGCACTGAGGGCTGACGAGAGGGCACCAGCCAATTCTTCTGGAGGTCGAAGGGGTTGCCTACAACGAGGCCTATCCGACGCAGGACTTCTTTGTCGTTCTTAAAGTCTACAGTAACGAATTTGACTGTTTTGTCCTCGAGGAAGTTCTTAAAATCCTGGCACTCAACGTCGGCATGGCATATGTGGTAGACCAAGCAAACGTTATGTACGCAAACCTGGATCACGGCGGGCTTCTTCCTCTCTTCGTCCTTTAGATCCTTCTCTCGTCCCAGGACTGTGGTGTACTCAACATCTAGCCCAGCGACCCACTCATCATGTGAGTTTTCGAACATGCGTCTGAAGCGAGAAAGGCATCCTTTCACCATCGCGGAAGTACAGGTGTAGATGACGTCGAACTCATCGCCGGTGATGGTTCTAACCTTGTACTCACCGCCGATCGGGGAGATTTGGGACGCCATGGATTTGGGAGGAGGGTTAGGATTAGTGGAACTGCCGTAATGTGAATGGACAGGACGACTAGGAGCGAACCGCCGTAGTATTAAAGGACGTGCGGGAAAGAGTAGGAGCGAACTGCCAGCGTGCGAACGACAGGGTAGTGGCTTTCCATTCTCCCATGATACGGGCTTCCGAGAGCCCTTGGATCTGAGATCGAACGGTTGCATGGCGTGATTCTAGACCTATGGGTGAATATCCTATCCTAGAGGGTTATTCTTAAAATTTTCAGCAACTTAGCATGCGACCGTTTGATCTCAGATCCAAGGGCTGCCAGCAGCCCGTATCATGGTCGCGCCTACCACGACCGTCGCGTCGCTCGCGTGGTAGCGCCCTTGGAGATTTAACACGGTGCATTAGGCTATCTGATGTTGGCATGTCATACATAGTCATCACTTAGTCACTCATACTACAACAAGGTTGGCTATAAGGTTGGCTATAAGTGTATTTTTTTACTCCTCTCTATCTCTTTCTTCGTACTCCCTCCGTCCCATAATATAAGAACGTTTTTGACACTAGCTAGTGTAGTGTCAAAAGCGTTCTTATATAATGGGACACAGGGAGTACTAGTATTTATTGCATTTGCCAAGGAGTGACCTCTTCCAATGAAATGGTGTTGCTAAGTTTGCTTCATTTAATTAGCTATAGACTCAAAATTGTCTTTTCACCTAGGTACACACACTTAGCACCGTTTCTTCCTTGGGTCAGCAAACTAGTCTCTCTCTTCTTGATTAACTTGCCACATCAGACTTTATGCCTATGTGGCAAGCTTAAGCACCTGTAGGAGCAAGTAAGTACAATACCATCTTAGGTTGTGCACCATGACCAAGGAGGAGGAGAAAACGGGAAACGTTAACGTTTATTTGCTAATTAATAGTATTGCATGCAATGAACTAACCACTGCATGTCGTGTTTGATAGTCTCAAGTCATTAAAAGCATGCACACCCTTTATCTCTTATTGGTTGATATGTCAAGAAACAAGAAACGAGGTACAAGTTAATGCACCGCGCCTAAGTGTTTTGGGATTATTTGATTTTCGTAAGATGACTTACACACCTAGACGGAGTGTGCGCTTTACATGGCATTTTTGCATATGTGGAGGAAAGAGAGGCAAGGAAAAAGTGGAGAAGTGGGATCTCATGCAAGAGCCGGCCTCTACTACTACATGGTGGAGCATTGGGAGAGGCACTTGTATGGAGGTGGTCAGGAATCGGGAGACTCACGCCGGTCGTAGCGCCGCAGTTAAAATGATAATGGCAAGTCAAATCACGGGGCCCCACCTGTCCAGCAGTAACTCGTTGTCAAATCACACAGCCCTACGTTTGCAGCAGCCTACTCCCTCGTCTTCTCGCGTCTCTGTCGAACCGACTAGGCGGAACTGCCCCGCCTACCGCGTAGGAAAAGCCCCACCCTCGACTTTTAAATACAACTACTCCCTCTGTCGGATGCGTTTGGTTGAAGGTATCGTATGAATGGATTGGGACCATTCAATTTTTTTGGGATTGAACCATTCAATTCATGTGTTTGGCTGAATATAAGAGATGAGCTAATTGTTTAATACGGGACCACCGATCATGCTCACATAGTCATGCATGCAAAGGGTGGCCATTTGATTCGACCGATTTGGTTGGGTGGAATGGTTCAGCATCTTCAAGGCATATTCTCTTTTTTTGACTCGAACCATTCATGTGCTTTATAACCAAACATGTCTATTTTCTGAACGATCCCAACCCATTCATGACCACCCTTGCAACCAAACGCACGTCATCTTACGAAAACCAAATAATCCCACAATACTAAGGCGCGGTGCATTAACTTCTACCTCGTTTCTTGTTTCTTCACATATCAACCAATAAGAATCCAATGATATACTTTTTGTGACATAGTAAATCATATTTAGTTAGTCAAATGGATGATCTAGAACTAAGTGCAGGCCCTATAAACCGAGACGCCTACAAATAAAAAACCGAGACGGAGAGGGTAGTTCAGCACATATCTTTTTAGATCAATATAGTCGGGATTCACCAAGGAGCAAAACCAAGTGGTAGGCTGCTCCTGTCATGTTGGCGTAGCAACTCAAGCAGGGTCAGTCCACACACGAAATGACGACACACTTAACAGGACCCCTTTGGCAGACATGTGGCTCATCCACCATCTTATTCCACGTGTGATGCACCAAATTACAGTTCGGAGCAGCGGTTGGAATTGGAGGCACCCCGGTCGTAGCGCCGTAGTAGTAGAAAATGAGCGATGGGGGGTCAAATCACAAAGCCCCACCTTTCCCGCATTAAGCTGGACGGACGAAGCAACCATCATTTCACTCTAGCGCGCAAGAGCATAAAGAAAAGAGAAAACAATGATGCGTGCGGCAGCTACCTAGGGCACCCTAGGGTAGGGGTCTCCACTACAGATCCTTTTTTTTGAAAGCGCCTCCACTACAAATCGGCTTCTCCCTCGTCCTCTTGAAGAAAACCGATGATGAGTGTGGCGGTAGGGTTTGTAGGAGTACTACGGCGTGCGGGGCCACGTCGTAGTAAACGGGTTTGAGTGATCGAGTCGACGCCTTAAATATGTGTGGGCCGCTTGGTTTTACGGGAACGAGGCAACATTTTGGGTTCGGGGACCAGTGGAGATATAGCACGTACAAAAAATTGTGGACGTAGGTTCGACCAAAAGGCAATGATGCATGGGCCCTGCATTTTGATATACCCGGGGCTGCGTGAAATTTGCTACTCTACTCAAAACTAGTAAGGTACACATGTATTGAACGCATGATATTTCGAAACCAAATTATGAATAAATACACACTATAACATGTAAAGCTTTGAGTCATATATGCATTATGTAGATGTTCGTTTAGTTCTTATAGTTCATCTCATTCAAAATCAATTAGTTTTATAAAAATGTTAGGATTCATGGGGTTGTGCATTGTAAATCATAAAGTAAAAAACAAATAATGGCAATTCATTTAGAAAAAAACAATCAATTATGATACAAAAGATTCTAGAACAAAGGAGAAGTGCTTGTGTTTTGAGGTTTGTGCATTATGCTTAAGTTCAACCATGGAGTCTTCTAAATTGTACATGTGGCAGATCTGGTGGAATGTTGATGATATCCAACGGCCAGTAGTGCTCGGATTTGCCCATCTCTGCACTATCGGGTTAGCTTCATCCAGCGACCATCTTTCAAAGTTATTGGCACACTATATAGTTCTTTTGCCATAGTTGCATGTTTTGGAAAAAAGCTACTAGTGGGTTGTACTATCTATTTAGGAATAGAAGATGCATACGTGGAAGTTGTAGGGAAAGAGATGACATGGAGCATCTCAATTCCTATGAGTAGGGATTGGAAAAGAGATGTCATTTGGTTCACATCATAGGAACTTTTCTATTGAATCTAGAGATGACATGTATCTCAATTCTTATGAGGAGGGATTAGTAAAGAGATGTAATTTGGTTCATATCATAGGAACTTTTCTATTGAATATACGCTAATGTTTATTTTCCTTTGAAATTAAGGGAGTATAGGAATCCATTCATATGAACCAAGTGGCTCTAAAGCTATAGAAATGATATCATGTTTATTTCCTTTGAAATGTAGAGTATATGAATCTATTCCTATGAACCAATTGGCTCTAAAGGAAAAAAATCCTATAAAAATCATATCATATAGAGTTCCTATGATATTCCTCGACACTAAAGGATGGTTGAAATTGCTGCGGGTGATATGATGGTCTTTCTTTGTAGACTCCTCACCCATCTTTATAGTTACCTATCGAAGATGAATGAAATGATATATACAGGGTATTCTACATGTGCAATTTGGTACACGAAAACTCGGTAAAAGTTTGCGAGGTTCTAATTTTCAATAAAGCTATATGCACTGCATTTCGGAATGGAGGGAGCATACGGCAGTTGCTAACACTCACGTGGAAGATTTGTGTGTAGGAGGAGTGGCTGTTCTGTTAAATGACATGGCAAAACTGACACTGTCGGATGCCGATCTAACGGTTCTTATGGCGTTGGTCAGGAAAAGGCTTGTGGCGAACGTTTGTCAGATAATGATTTATGGACACATGCATTGCATTGATACGTGCCCCCCTCTCTCTCACGCACACGCACCCTCACGAGTCACGACTCTCCCAAGTCCTCTCGCAGACTCGCACGTCGCACCCATCCTCTATCTGCAGGTAGACGTCACGCACATATGTGCTCTTCACACCCTACCCTCAAAACTTCTAAAAAACAAAAGACGGCGCGCACATTTTATTTTAGCTCACACGTCACACACTTATACTATTACTCTTGCGGCGAATGTTCTTTGGGCATAGTATATGTTGTACTCTCACAAAGAGAAGCGGTGCACGCACGCACTAGTTCTCTCACACCCACTCGCAGGTACACGTAGGAGTGCATTTTTTTGAAGCCGGTACAACAAAATCACTCCACTATATATAAAAGCAGGAGCCTTAGCGCTTGCTTTACTAGGGTTCCTCTCGTTCACTCTCTCATGCTCTCTAGATCTAAGCAAGACATAGTGGCCACACACTCTCTCTCTCAGCTCACGGCTGGTCACAAATCCGGCCGGACAACCTCAACCGGGGCAGGGGTTGTAGGTGCATCATTCACGCTCTCGTCAGCGGCGAGGAAGGAGACCAAAGGTTGCCCGTGTGTCCCGATCGGCGGCCGTGCCGTTCTCTCCGAGAGAGCGCCGGCTCGGGAGGGCCTCCGACCCCTTCTTCCTCCCTGCGGTATTGTGGCCAAGATGCGGCCTCCCGACGCCGTCTTTGCCACATGCCGACGACCCTCAGGTAAATATTCCTTCGAAACCTACCTTTCTCTACCGCCCCAGCTCTTCCCCCTTCGTGTGGATCCTTTTCTACTTCCGTCCGCTGTTACAAAGCCACCTAGACTTCTACTATTATTAGAAGTAAAGCTAGTTCATACAGTGAACTCAAAGCATTGGTTCAAACAAGGAAGAAAGTGGGAAAGCTGTAGCATGAATATAGGACTTGGTTCTAAGAGGAAACGGGGGAAAGTAGTAATATGTGTCACTGTTTAAATAACCGTATCTCGTATTTGCGCAAACAGGGATGTCTGTCTCCATATCATTTCCGGATGGCTGTCTCCGTATAGTTTCTATCCGCACAATCAAAAGCACACACCTCAGTTTTAGTACAACTGCGCAAAATGAGATGGCTATCCCTCGTTGCCGTCGTCTAACCTCCCGTCTTCAAGGTATCCCTACATTGGTAGTAACTAAGGTAGAATGACCAACACAATCTAAAAGAAGCTGATTCGTACGTTTTACTTCCCGATTGCAGTGCAGGGACGAGCGAAAACAACTGCATCCTAGTCCGGAATGCACTTTCTACCAGTTCATCCATGGACCGAGGACTAGCTGGCACGGCTACACGGCGGTTTTTTGGACAGGTGCGCGGACAAGAGGCATTGTGGTCTGCTTATTTCTGCAAATAGCGGTGCTTAAATTTAGTGGAATGCACAAGCATTTCAGCTGGTCAGTACACTGCATGGTTCAGTTCAGCATTCCAGCTGAGACCACAATTATAATTGGTTATTCTGGAATGAGAGAACCTAACCTTGGATGGTGGCAACAAGAAAAAACCAGAGTGAACTCCAGGAAATTTAAGCTTGCGGGGAGGCCCTTTGCTCAGAGAAGCCTTGCTTGTTTTTTCCTGATTTGTAAACCTTCTCACAACTTTGTCTTTTGCTGTGAACTAGTATATGTTTGTTATGTTCTATGAATCATTGAGATGTATAAAATTGCTTAACTTATGCTTTTCAAGATTTTTATGAAGACGAGTTTAATTGTGAGTGTTCCACATGAGCGCTGGACTAGTGTGTGAATGTTTGGAATTTATTACATTGTGGCCTCAATTAACTGCATGAACCACTGTAACAAGATACATAGTAGTTGCTTATATGTCAGACATCAGATTGTTGATTGTTAGCTGGTCGATAGCCTAGTGTTGAAGCGAGCTGAGCCAATGTGTCGTGTTTTGCATAACTGCTTACAAGTGGGGTAGCACCAACAGTGTTTACAAGTACTTATGTATACGTTGGCGCACGGTTCTCAAATGAGTGCTCTATTTCATCAAAAAAACACTGCTCGTATGATAAATCATGACAACTTATGTCTTACCATGCCATATTCATGAAAAAACTAGTGAGGACGCATCTGTTTCGGCAACAATTATGATGGTTCTCACATGATTCATGGGCACACAAAAGTAGCAGCAGTCCCATAGACGGATTCAAACAGAGCACTAGCCTCAGAGGGGTCGATAACAGGCAAGGTTCGGATAATTAGACACAATCCAAACTACTATTAAACACTAGCTGGGGTAACTATTTCATGCCTCGATCTAATTTGGGCTGGACACAAGACGGACCTTGCCATGAACATCATCGAGGACGTCCCGCAGCAGCTCAATCCTATGAACCTTCACGAAGACAACCTTGTGGCCTTGCCACTGATAAACTTGTTTGTGGAGGCATGCCACGTCATCTTCCTGCGTAAGCTTGACAAGAACAGTATGCCTCACAAAAGAAGGAGTAGCTTTGAATTTCTTGTGCTTCAGTACACCCTGGACAACACGCCTAAAAACAGTGAGGCTGGAATACAACTCTTCATTGGTATAACCGCAAATGGCTTCCAGGACCCAACAGCCTAAGAACTCTGTTTTCCCAGTGCGTATATTCAGGTCGTCCGCCTCATAGCGAGTGACATGCACAACCACACAATCCTTGTCTGCATCAGGGCTCTAATTGAAACAGAAACAAATTCTGAATTACTTTTCAGTATAAGAACCACAAGTTATTTAAACCACTATGTATAGCATGGCATCGAAGCTAATAAAATTTTGCATTATTAATCACCACATACTTCCTTTTCTAAAAAAAATCACCACATACTTAGATGAAAAACCACAATCGAGATCGGCAAAGAAGGAAATCACCTTGGGCAGCTCAG
>NC_041391.1:222460066-222482001 GCF_002162155.2 Triticum dicoccoides
TCTCAGTAGTGGCCGTGAGCGTATCTGGGGTCGGCTCGGTGGTTGCTTCCATCTTCTTGGAGCTCTCTGTCTCGTGGGGATCAGCCTCTCGCGTCTGCTCCAATATCGGCAGATCTTTGCCTGGTTCTCCTTGGTCCATCATGAAATTGACGAATACTAGGATACCACTGAAAGGAAAACTCAATCGCAATGACAATGAAACAAAAAAGAGAGTGAGAATCGGTTACTGCTTTGCAAAAGTTCTTTTTTTTTCTCTGAACGAAAATATACCAACATCACGGATCCGCTTACCTCCCCTTTGTTGGGAGAGAAGAATAGCGGCAAATGCGAGTGTTGCCTTTCTTGAAGACGGTGAGGGAGAAGGGGATTCAGCGAGGAGTGAAATGATGGTTGCTTCGTCCGTCAAACTTAGACTGCGGGGAGGTGGGGTTTTGTGATACGACGGCTCGTTACTGCCGCGCTACGACCAGGGTGACTCTCCGCCTGCATACTGCCTGCTAATTTGGTGGATGGCATTTGGGCCCGCGCGCCGCATGGCCCGCATGTCGGTGAACAAAAGTATAACGACATTCAGTAGAGGGAGACGTTTCAATGACCTAGGAGGAGCCAGAAGCGGTAGAGTGTCTCCACTGTACTAGTAGTAATTGTTTTTCTGGGTAGCTATAGAGTGTCTCCACTGTACTAGTAGTAATTGTTTCTTTGGGCCCAAGACAAAACAGCCAATCCACACTAGTAAATAGTAAAGTCAATTCAAAAGGCGCTACCAACACCCAGCACACCGCCCCCTCCCCCACAAAAAACCCTAGGTGCTCTTCTTCCTCCTCGCTCCCACCCACCTCACGTCAGTTCCTACAGAAAACCCCAGCTCCCCTTCTTCCTCACTCCTACAGAAAACCCCCAGCTCCCCTTCTTCTTCGCTCGCACTACAACTAGGCTCGTCATTCGTTACTCTGCTCAAATCCGTGAGTGCGACGCGACGCCCTTGAGGAAAATGGAGTCAGCTGACCCCAGCGCCAAGAAGATGAGGCTCCCGCCAGCGACGATGCCTATTGTAGATCCCGCACCCGGCAGCGCGGGGAGAAGCGGCGACCCCGCCCCCACCGGATCCCAGGAAGCCATAGAATCTCGGGTGGACTGCATCAGCAATCTCCCGGACGCCGTCCTTGGGGAGATCATCTCGCTTCTCCCCACCAAGGATTGCTGCCGCATCCAAGTCCTCTCAATTCGGTGGAGCCCTCTATGGCGCGCCGTG
This sequence comes from Triticum dicoccoides, assembly GCF_002162155.2. Lineage (NCBI taxonomy): Eukaryota > Viridiplantae > Streptophyta > Magnoliopsida > Poales > Poaceae > Triticum > Triticum dicoccoides. The sequence goes on from NC_041391.1 coordinate 222,461,319, forward strand.
CCCCTTAATCTCGACTGTCGTCAGCTATCTCTCTTCAATGATTTTGAAATCCCCAGAGCCATCATCTCCTCCCACCAGGGCTCCGTTCAAAGCCTCTGCATCCCGTCATGCTACCTGAGCAAGCATACCATGCCCTGCATGGTGGACGCCTGGCTGAAATCCCCTGAATTCATAGAACTACAGCTGCTTGAGTTCTACTATTCCCCTGGAAATCACATACCACATACCGAACGCCATGAACTTGTGCCCTCAGCACCGATGTCCATCTCGCGGTTTTCCTCCTCTCTCCACACCGCCACCTTTGCGCTGTGCTACCTTCCAGACAATCTGGTACTAAACCTTCGACTCCCATTTCTCAAGAAACTTTCACTTGTGCGGGTTCGTATATCGGAGGCCTCATTGCACAGCATCATCCACTCCAGTTGCCCTGCGCTGGAGTGCTTGGTGCTTGTTTTCACAGTTAGAATCGGTTGTCTCCAAATAAAGTCGCCTAACCTTGTAAGAATTGGAATTTCTTTTGACGGAAGGCAGCTCATCATCCAAGATGCCCCTTCACTTCAAAGGTTGATCCTTGATTCTAGTTATTCACCGTTGCAAATAACCGTCCTCTCTGCGCCTAAACTAGAGACCTTGTGTGTAATACAAGATCTCTGTGCTCATTTCAATATGGTGTTTGGCTCCACAGTTCTTCAGGTACTTTATATTATCATCTACACTTGTAACCATATGCTGCATTTTAAATTTCTGCGCATAATTTATATATCATCTTGGAGTACACATTTTGTACTAATATTATGTTCTATGCTCAATGAGGAGTTTCTCCATGGATGGTGTCGGTGTCAAAACCGGCGGATCTCGGGTAGGGGGTCCCGAACTGTGCGTCTAGGCGGATGGTAACAGGAGACAAGGGACACGATGTTTTACCCAGGTTCGGGCCCTCTTGATGGAGGTAAAACCCTACGTCCTGCTTGATTGATATTGATGATGTGGGTATTACAAGAGTAGATCTACCACGAGATCAAGGAGGCTAAACCCTAAAAGCTAGCCTATGGTATGATTGTTGTTATTGTTGTTGTCCTACGGACTAAAACCATCCGACTTATATAGACACCGGAGAGGGCTAGGGTTACATAGAGTCGGTTACAATGGTAGGAGATCTACATATCCGTATCGCCAAGCTTGCCTTCCACGCCAAGGATAGTCCCATCCGGACACGGGACGAAGTCTTTAATCTTGTATCTTCATAGTCTTGGAGTCCGGCCGATGATGATAGTTCGGCTATCCGGACACCCCCTAGTCCAGGACTCCCTCAGTAGCCCCCGAACCAGGCTTCAATGACGACGAGTCCGGCGCGTATATCGTCTTCGGCGTTGCAAGGCGGGTTCTCCTTCAAACTTCATGTACCTGTCGAATAGCGTCTGGCTTCCTTATAAATGTTGTGCTCCTTGGCTTCTACGTCCAATAATGGCCCTCTTCCATGTGTCGTATGAATGCGAAAAGCTATGGTATTTTTATGTTTTACCCCCTAGCCGCGCGAATGAGCCGCCTATAAGAGAGGCGAGGATCTAGATCCAACTCACACCATCCTCCTTCCGCAACTACTCATCGAAGCGCCTCTGACAAAAATCCATTCCATCATGGATAGTCGACGCGGATCCTCCCCTCGCGCTCCCAACCCTCAGCCAAGAGATTGGGGGAAATGCTCAGTTCCACACAGCGAGCTAGTGATGCTCCAAACCGAGGGATATCTTCCCCCAGCCTTCATGGTTCCGGTTCGAGCCGGACTGGCCACCTTCAGGGGTGGAAAGCAGGCGGAGAGCATCCCCAACCCTTCCAAAGGAGAGCAGGTATGCTTCGTCCCTTATCTAATAAGGGGACTCGGATTTCCCATACATCCGTTTCTCCGGGGGCTCCTGGAGTTCTACGGACTCCAGCTTCACCACCTTACACCTGCCTCCATTCTGCACATCACGGGCTTTGTAGCTCTTTGCGAGCTGTTCTTGGGCATCGAGCCCCATTTTGCGCTGTGGAAGAGATTGTTTTGCCTCGTACCCCGTTCTCACGAGGGGTCAATATATCAAGTGGGCGGAGCCGAAATATGGCGCATCGCCGGGACCGGATATCTATCCGGTACCCCAAAGAAGGCGTCCGAAGACTGGCCTTCGGAATGGTTGTATATGGAGGACGCCCCTCTGCCGGATCCAGTTCGGATCGGCCTCCCGGAGTTCAGCAACGCTCCCTTGAAGAAACGCCTGAGTTGGCGCCCGCGGAGCCCTCAACGGGAAGATGATGGGAGCGTCCCTTATCTGATGGGCCAGATAAAGTTACTGGCCCACTCCGGATTGACCATGATTGGAGTCATGGCCACATGCATCATGCGAGGGGTGCAGCCGCTTCAATATAGGGGCCACCCCATGTGGGATTTCAACGGGGAAGATGACGCCACCCGTCATGGTCGCAAAGGGCCGGGATCGGCCGCCGATCTGGTAAAGATCCTGTCCGGCTTGTACAAGGCGGAGAAGGAGGACTTTCTCCGCACGAGTCCATTGAATGGATTCTCCATGAATAACCCTCGGAGCTGGGTAAGCGGACGTTTATCTATCCGATCCATATTCCCAAAGTCAAGTGTCTTACTTTGTGATTTTGACGCAGGAGCTGCGCCGGGACGTGGAGGGCATGCAAAGCCTGACTCCACAACCCGAGGATCCGGGACGATCCCTTGATCCGGCCTCCGAAGAGGATCCGGACATAAAGGTGGAGCTGATTGACGGGGTGTTCCACCAACTTAGCATGGACAATGTTCTAGTCGCCATTACGGCCGACTATCCCGTTTTATCTCCGGCTTCCCAGGTGACTACGACCGGAGTCCTGACACCATTATTTGATTCATGCTCATTTCCGATCATCATATACCGATGGTGCATCGCAGGAATCGTCTTTAAGGCGGGAAGCCGAACCCGCGGCGGCTGACCAACAAGGGTCAGTTCGGCCCAGCAGGCGGAAGAGGAGTGCGGCGCGAATCGAAACGTCGCTGCAATGGTACGGCGCACCGCCGTTTTTAAGGGAAAGATCCCTAGGAGGTATATTAACGCTCATGACTTTTCCAGGAGAAAGAGCGCTCGTCGGAGAGTGTCCGGAGAGGTTGCCAATCAAGCCTCCACCAGCCATGCTCCAACGCGTGGTCTGGAAGGGGAGGCGAACACAAGGCATGAGTCGGATGCTCCTCCAACGGAGGATGCCGACAGGATGTCCACCACCAAGTCTGAGGTGGAGAGCGCCATGAATCACAGGCGTCGCCGGACAGTTCTTCGTGACGCGTGTTTCTCCCTGGAGGCATTGAATGCCTTTAATGCGGGAGATGCGCACCTCCGTGCCGCTCAAGATGGTTTAACCAGAGCCACGGAGCAGTATGTGAAGGACATACGGGTAAGGAATTTTAATAATTATATATGCCAGTAGCCCCCGAGACTTAAAATAGTTAAAATAACTGATTTAAGGATAATTTGTTATGCAGGATCTTACGGAGAAGAATACCCACCTGTCCCAGGAGCTTCAAGAGTGCAAGGCCCAACTTGAGGCCGCACTGGCCGCCACAGGGGGAGCTACAGAGACCCCCGCTGGTAATACATACTTCGAAAAGATAAGTAGTTAATAAAGTGCGGCATGTGCGTAAATCTGACAATAATATTGCAGAGGGTGCCGGACTAGATCCGGACAAGCAACAGCTACTGCACCAGCTGAAGGCCGGCGAGAGGGTGCTTATGAAGGTGCAGCAGGAGAGGAACAAGCTCCAAGATGCCCACACCCAGCTGGGAGAAGAGCTGAAAGGTGTTCGGGCCCAGCTGTTTGGCTCCGTGAAGGAGAATCAGCGGCTTCATCGCGGCATTTATAGTAAGTGCTTGAGCAAACTCCTTTGAAAAGAAGAGTTCGGCGAGGAAGTCGATTGACAGAAATGTGTCTTTAGGTGTGCTCACAGGTCGCCCTGCGGAGGAAATGCCCGGTTCAACGGGTGACCAACTCCCCGAGCTGATGCAACTGCACGAACGTGTTCGGCAAGCGATGAGTGGCGTCGCCCACTATGGCCGTTTGTCTCCCTACCCGAAAGCCTTGAAGGGCTTGCCGAGAAGCTGCAGGGAGCACGGTAGCGCTTCCGTCCGTGGAAGATATCGGCCTGCCGTCAAGGCGCCATGGAGGCCTGGGCCATGGTGAAGACGTGGTACAAGAAGGCGGATCCGAACCACATGGCCGAGGTTGGACCTGTGGGGCCCGATGGGAAGGAGATCCCTGTGAGCTTAATGTACGTCCAAGTAGAGTTGGCCGCTAAGTATTCCCAACAGGACTCTAAATTAGACAGCCTGTTAGACGGGATTGAAGAGGAGTACAATCAGTCAATTTGACGATGTATTTTAAAATGAGATGTAAAATGCCTTCTAGCCGGATTGTAGATCATTTGTCTTTGCCGACCTTTTCGCTTCAACCTCGGGATCCTAGAGTCCGGAGTGTGTCCGAATACCTTCTCAGTTATGAAAAAACCGGGGCATGCATGGAGACCAGGCGTAGGGGTCATTAGTGCTTTATCAGACAAGTGCCCAACTAGTTATGTTATATTACATGGTTAGTAAGAAACATCTTCCAGGGAGAATAGTTCCGTTAGGGGTTCCTTTCCCTGGGAGGCATGCCCTAAGGTGCATGTCCGTACTGCGAAGAGATCAGAAAAAGCATCTAGGGGCGGATAAGTTAAATAGGTAATAAATCATCTTTCAAGTCACCGACCGAATATTCCCTTAAGAACGCTAGCTTTCGGCTTCACCCAGCCTGAGGTACACATCCGGCTGACCCGGCAGTAACAATCGCAGAGGTGCTCCCTTTACCTCCTAGCCGAACAATCAGGAACGTAGGGGTAAGCACAGGAGCCAGGCAACCCAGCTTGGCCAAAACTTAAGTCATATCGATGCATATAATGGTGAATAAAAGGTACATGCGGAAGTATGACACATGTGTTGGGCATGAAGCCCGTATAAATATGCTTGTGTGAAAGAAGCCCCCAGGTATAATGAGTGCTAGGAGCACATCAAGTGTGTGCGAACAATGCGCAAATCAGCCTATCAAAGGCTTTTACTAAAAAAAGTGGGAAGAAGGAGGGGGACAAGAGACAGTGAAAATGTAAAAGGTGGATGGAGGAGGGAGACGAACTCTGAGTCCGGCGCTAGGCGTAGAATCTTCGGAGACGGGCTGCGTTCCATGGGTTCGGCTCGAGTCGGTTGTCAGATGCGTTACGTAGACGGTATGCTCCGCCGGTCAGGACTTGGTCGATGATGAAGGGACCGTCCCATTTGGGCTTAAGTTTGTCCTTTTTCTTGTCCGGCAGGCGTAGAACAAGTTCGCCAACATTGTAAGTTTTGGCCCGTACTTCTCTGCTTTGATATTTTCGAGCCTGCTGCTGATAAAATGCGAAACAAGCTTTTGCCACGTCCTGCTCCTCCTCTAAGGCGTCCAAATTGTCCTGCCGATCCAACTCGGCTTCTCTTTCTTCGTACATGCGCACGCGAGGTGAGTCATGAATTATATCGCAGGGCAGAACTGCCTCTGCGCCGTACACCATAAAAAATGGTGTGTATCCGGTAGTGCGGTTTGGCGTGGTCCGTAGCCCCCAGAGTACAGAGTCGAGCTCCTCTACCCAGAGCGTGTTAGATTCCTTGAGGGACCGCACTAGTCTGGGTTTGATGCCGCTCATGATTAGACCGTTTGCTCGTTCGACTTGACCGTTAGTTTGGGGGCGATAGACTGAAGCGTAGTCGAGCTTGATGCCCATGTTTTTGCACCAGAGTTTAACCTCGTCGGCCGTGAAATTCGTGCCGTTATCAGTGATGATGCTGTGGGGGACACCATAACGGTGTACTACCCCGGATATGAAGTCTATCACGGTTCCGGATTCAGCTGTTTTAACTGGCTTGGCCTCTATCCATTTGGTGAATTTGTCCACCATGACCAATAGGTATTTTTGCTTGTGGATTCCCCCTTTAAGGGGTCCAACCATATCAAGCCCCCAGACCGCGAACGGCCAGGTGATGGGTATAGTTTTGAGGGCGGTGGGTGGCATGTGGTTTTGATTAGCAAAGAGCTGGCAACCGACGCATCGTTGGACTAAGTCCTGAGCATCTGCCCGGGCAGTCGGCCAATAAAATCCTGTATGGAAGGCCTTGCCTACAAGGGCCCGGGCTGCAGCGTGGTGCCCACCGAGTCCGGCGTGAATTTCAGCCAGGAGATTTCGCCCTTCCTCTTCGGAGATACACCTTTGAAGGACTCCAGTTGTGCTTTTCTTATAAAATTCTCCCTCATGGACCTTGTAGGCTTTAGATCACCGAACTATGCAGCGGGCCTCATTTTGGTCTTCGGGGAGTTCCTGCCTAGTTAAGTAGGCTAGGAATGGTTCCATCCACGGGGCGATTACTGCCATTATTTTGTGGGCTGAGGGTGTTATTTCATTGGCTGAGCCACCGACTGTGTCAGAATGTTCCGTGTTGGGTGGTGCGGCTGGTTCCGGATTGCTATTTCCGGACTCCTCTTCCCATAGTACGGATGGCTTAAAGAGCCGCTCCAGGAAGATGTTTGGAGGGACGGCGTCGCGTTTTGCACCGATGCGCGCCAACACGTCGGCTGCCTGGTTGTTGTCCTGGGCTACATGGTGGAATTCGAGTCCTTCGAACCGAGCTGACATTTTTAAGACGACGTTACGGTAGGCTGCCATTTTCGGATCCTTGGCGTTAAAGTCTCCATTTACTTGGGATATTGCGAGGTTTGAATCCCCGCGGACCTCTAGGCGTTGAATGCCCATGGAGATGGCCATCCGGAGACCATGTAGAAGGGCCTCGTATTCGGCTACGTTGTTGGAGTCCGTGTACATTATTTGAAGTATGTATTGGACTGTATCTCCGGTTGGGGACGTCAAGACGATGCCAGCCCCCAAGCCGGCCAACATTTTAGAGCCGTCGAAGTGCATAATCCAATTGGAGTATGCGCCGTACTCTTTAGGGAGTTCGGCTTCAGTCCATTCCGCGACGAAGTCAGCCAAAACTTGCGACTTTATAGCTCGCCGTGGTTTGTAGGTTATATCGAATGGTAAAAGCTCAATGGCCCATTTTGCAATCCTGCCCATCGCGTCGCGATTGTTTATGATGTTGTTGAGAGGTACTTCGGAGGCCACTGTTATCGAACACTCTTGAAAGTAGTGTCGCAGCTTCCGGGATGCCATGAACACCGCGTACGCTATCTTTTGGTAATGTGGGTACCGAGACTTGCATGGAGTTAGGACAGTGGATACATAGTACACTGGTTTTTGAAGAGGGAATTTGTGCCATTCTGTTTCTCGTTCGACGACGAGCACCGCGCTTACAACTTGATGTGTTGCCGCCATATATAACAACATTGGTTCGCCCAAGTTGGGTGCGGCCAGGATCGGATTTGTTGCCAGTATGGCCTTTATTTCTTCGAGTCCGGCTGTGGCAGCGTCTGTCCATTTGAACTGTTCGGTGCGCCTGAGGAGACGATAGAGGGGCAATGCTTTTTCTCCCAAACGGGAGATAAAGCGGTTAGGGCCGCCACACATCCAGTCAATTTTTGTATTTGTTTGAGGTCTTTTGGGATGTCCAATTGTGACAGAGCACGGATCTTGGCTGGGTTTGCTTCGATTCCTCTACTGGATACAATGAAGCCCAAGAGCTTTCCGGCTGGTACGCCGAAAACGCATTTTTCCGGGGTAAGCTTAATGTCATATGCTCGGAGGTTGTCGAATGTGAGCCTCAAATCGTCTATTAGAGTTTCGACGTGTTTGGTCTTGACGACCACATCGTCTACATATGCCTCCACTGTTTTGCCGATCTGGGTAGCCAGACATGTCTGAATCATGCGCTGATATGTTGCGCCGGCGTTTTTAAGTCCGAAGGGCATTGTATTGAAGCAGAATGGTCCATATGGAGTAATGAATGCCGTTGCGGCCTGGTCTATTTCCGCCATCTTGATTTGATGGTATCCGGAGTATGCGCCGAGGAAACACAATGAATCGTGCCCCGCGGTAGCATCGATGGTTTGGTCGATGCGGGGGAGGGGGAAAGGATCCTTTGAACAGGCCTTATTAAGGTCTTTAAAATCCACGCAAAGGCGCCATGATTTGTCCTTTTTTGGTACCATTACCAGGTTTGCTAGCCAGTCCGGATGTTTTATATCTCTAATGAATCCGGCTTCCAATAGTTTGGCTAGCTCCTCTCCCATTGCTTGTCTTTTTTGTTCGGAAAATCATCGAAGAGCCTGTTTGACTGGCTTGAATCCTTTTAGGATATTTAGGATGTGCTCTGCCAGCCTGCGTGGGATTCCTGGCATATCTGAAGGGTGCCAGGCAAAAATGTCCCAATTTTCCCGAAGGAATTCTCGTAGTGTGGCTTCTACATCAGGGTTTAATTGTGCCCCGATGGAGGCCGTCTTTGTGGGGTCCGTAGGATGGACCTGGAATTTGACTATTTCGTCTGTTGGTTTGAAAGATGTGGACTTAGATCTCTTGTCGAGTATCACATCGTCCCTATTCATGGTGGAGCGTAGTGCCGTGAGTTCTTCTGCCGCTAATGCTTCGGATAGTGCCTCTAGGGCTAGTGCGGCTGTTTTGTTTTCGGCGCGGAGTGCTATGTCCGGATCACTGATTAGAGTGATGGTTCCATTGGGCCCGGGCATTTTGAGCTTCATGTACCCATAATGGGGTACGGCTGGGAAAATTGTGAATGCCTCTCGCCCTAATAGAGCGTGATATCCGCTGCTGAACGGGGCCACTTGGAACGTGACTTCCTCGGACCTGTAGTTGTCCGGCGATCCGAACACCACATCTAGTGTGATTTTTCCTGTGCAGCGTACTTCCCGACTAGGGATTATTCCTCTAAAGGTTGTGCTGCTTCGCTCAATGCGGCTCCAGTCTATTTCCATTTTTGGAGAGTTTCCTCGTAGATGAGGTTTAATCTGCTGCCGTCATCCATGAGTACCTTGGTAAGGCGAAAGCCGTCCACTATGGGACTGAGGACCAATGCGGCTGGTGCTCGGGCTGTTCGGAATTTAGGTTCGTCGCTGGCATTGAAGGTGATAGCCGTGTCGCTCCATGGATTTGTTGCTGCTACTTGGTAGACTTCGGCGAGGCTGCGGATTGTTCGTTTCCGCATATTATTTGATGCGAAAGTCTCGGAGACTGTTAATACCGTACTGGTACTGTTGGGCTGGTTCTCCGGGGCTAGAAGACGTTCGCCACTTTTGGCCACCTGCCGTAGTATCCAACATGCTCGAAGGCTATGTGTTGGAGTGGCGCCCTCTGTACTATGGATTTTGCAGGGTCCGCTGAGCCATCCCCCCAGTACGGTTCCGTACCCTTTGGGGGTTTTTTGCTTTTTGGTTTTTGACCCAGGTGCTTGAGCATGGTGGACCCTTTTATTCCGGACTAGGGTTGTGTTCAGGGCCGGACTGTCCCAAAATCTAGTTTCGGTTTTCCAGGCACTCTCCATCGCACCGTATTTTCGTACTATGGTTGCCAGATCGGCGAAGCGCGTAACTTCGTGACGACTTATGGCGTTCATGATTCCCTTGTCCGTGCAATTGTTGCAGAAAATAGAGATTGCGCTTTCCTCATGGTAGTCCTTTATCTTGTCCATAACCAGGAGGAATCTGGCCCAGTAATGATGTACTGTTTCATCAGGCTCTTGCGGTATTTGAGATAGATTGCTTGTGTTTGGGTGGGCGGGTGGAATTAAATTCGGAACCCCGCCCAATTTGAGGCTCAAAGGCCGAGGAGTTTCCGGATTTGGAAGCTTGGATTGCTGGACGTCGTCCAACGAATCTAGTCTGCTGCCTGACTTTAGGTTCAGTACTCGATTGACGTCCGTCCCTCCGCGGGAATCCAGCATGGAGGGATCGGGAATTCGGACATAACTGGTTTTTAACATAGAAGAGGAGTCGCTGCGTTGTTCTTCTACCACAGCAACATGGTGGGTAGCCTGGGGAGAATTAATTTCTCTCAGATCGGTTTTAAGCCCAATTTGATCGTAGTCTGTAGCGACCCGCAGGGCGGCGATGCAATCCAAGAGCTTGTTTACGGAAGAGAGCTCCATCGGATCCAGCTGCTCGGCGAATTTCGAGTTGATGCGAAGATCGCTTTTGATGACCTGAGAGGTCATCGTCAAAGCGGTGGCCGAACGGGCGGTCATAAGAAAACCACCTAGCCGGATAGCTTGACCGGCGGCCAAAGCTCCTTTGGCAATGGTACCGTCTTTAAAGATGGGAAGAGGCATCCTTCCTGATTGCGACGACATAGAGGAACTCTCAATGAAAGCACCAATGTCGGTGTCAAAACCGGAGGATCTCGGGTAGGGGGTCCCGAACTGTGCGTCTAGGCGGATGGTAACAGGAGACAAGGGACACTATGTTTTACCCAGGTTCGGGCCCTCTTGATGGAGGTAAAACCCTACGTCCTGCTTGATTGATATTGATGATGTGGGTATTACAAGAGTAGATCTACCACGAGATCAAGGAGGCTAAACCCTAAAAGCTAGCCTATGGTATGATTGTTGTTATTGTTGTTATCCTACGGACTAAAACCATCCGGTTTATATAGACACCGGAGAGGGCTAGGGTTACATAGAGTCGGTTACAATGGTAGGAGATCTACATATCCGTATTTCCAAGCTTGCCTTCCACGCCAAGGAAAGTCCCATCCGGACACGGGACGAAGTCTTCAATCTTGTATCTTCATAGTCTTGGAGTCCGGCCGATGATGATAGTTCGGCTATCCGGACACCCCTAGTCCAGGACTCCCTCAGTAGCCCCTGAACCAGGCTTCAATGACGACGAGTCCGGCGCGCATATTGTCTTCGGCATTGCAAGGCGGGTTCCTCCTCCGAATAATTTATATAAGACTGTGAACACCAGGATAGTGTCCGGCTCTGCAAAATAAATTCCACATACCACCGTAGAGAGAATAATATTTACACAAGTTCAATCTGCTGACGCATTTTGTGGCGTGACGTCACGCCACAACCAAGCCTTTGCTCGAATTGTTTTTATTATACCACCTCAGCGCGTTTAGCGAAGGGTTTCCTTGGCACGTCTTGTCGAAGCAGAGATCGTGTTCTCCTTATTCCGGGATTCCCATCAATACGGATGTGGGTAACCCAACCGCGCCATTGATTGCGGCGCTTGGGAGATAAGCGAGTTTTACCAGGCCGGTGGGGATGCATAGTGTCGTCCGCCCATATATAAGGGGATAAGGATCCACCTTTTTACCTACGCCTTCTTCCTCCTTTGCTTATCCATCTCCGCGCACTCGAGCTCCAGCGCCCAAGTCTGCACATCTCACCTCGACCTTCTCCAGCCATGTCCGGAGTGGGACGCAAGTGGATGGCCTCCTCCGTTACGGAGGGGCATATCAAGAAGCTGCGCAGCGCCGGATATCTATCTAGCGACATTGCGCACCGGCTCCCCGACGAGGGGCAGCTCATCCCCACCCCCGGGCCCGATGAGAGGGTGGTATTCCTTCCCCATTTCCTCCGCGGACTGGGATTCCCACTCCACCCCTTTGTCCGGGGGCTCATGTTCTACTAGGGCCTGGATTTCCATGATCTGGCCCCGAATTTCATCCTCAACATCTCGGTGTTTATCGTCGTGTGCGAGGCCTTCCTCTGCATCCAGCCCCACTTCGGCTTGTGGCTCAAGACCTTCAACGTCAAGCCGAAGATTGTGAAGGGCAGCCAAGCGGAATGCGGAGGCACCATGGTGGGCAAGATGCCCAACGTCACTTGGCTCGAGGGCGCCTTTGTGGAAACCATCAAAGGGTGGCAATCGGGGTGGTTCTACATCACCGAGCCGTGTGACCCTGAATGGGCAGCGGCCCTCGAATTCAGATCTGGCATCCCCATGCGGCTCACCTCTTGGAAAGAGAAGGGCCTGCTATGGGGTAGTTCGGAAGAGCTGACCGGACTCCAGTCCTGTCTTCAAACCCTAGTGAACAAGAAGCTCAAGCTTGTCAATGTGATCCAGGTCATGCTCATCCGCCGGATTCTCCCCTGCCAACAACGGGACTTCAATTTGTGGGAGTTTGATCCGGCACAGCACCGGACCCTGAGCGGGCTCTTCGACACTACATACGAAGATGCCTGGAGGGTGCTGTTCAAGGGCACCAAAGCTCCCGCATCCGCTTCTGAAGATCGCGGATTCAGCTCGCGGTGTCTGGCCGGTGAGGTAAGCCATGTTATCCTTTATGGGACACTTGCTTTTCATGTTTTGACTTTATGCGAGATCTAAACTCCTAATACCTTTAACAGGCCTGGCAGGCGACGTCCGGATAGGTTAACTGTCCGGCTCCCCTTCCAGAAGACCCAGCGGATGCCCATTTGACAGGGATGCTGGTCTCGGCACTTTACGTAGTGCCGGATAAGAAGGCCAAGAAGAAGGCCACGGGAACCCGAAGGAGTTCCCGGCGTCAGGTGGTATCGGACTCATCGTCCGATGACTCCGAGGCGGACTCCTCCCACGAGGACGAGGAGGAGAAGAAAGAGGCCTCTCCCCCAGCGGGGGGAGAGAAGAAGAGGAAGGCCTCCCCAACGAGGGAGGCCGAAGGGTCCAAGAAAGGAAGGACCCTTCCCCCGGACTGTTCCGCCAATGTCAGCAACGGCGACGAGGAGTGGCCCTCAAGGGCCAAGCCCCTGGCGAGATCGTAAGTATCCGGACTCCTAGATGATTTATAATTTTTCTTTTTGTCGCATGGTGTCTTTCTAATGCCGCATACAACCCTGTAGTCCGCCCAAGGATGATCTTCCCGCTTCGTCGAGTGGGTCCTTGGGCACGTCGGATATGGATTCTCTTCCGACTGCCTCCACCCCCCGTGATGCTGACGACGCCAAGGTGGGATCCCGGGAAGGGACCCACCAGGAGGAGGAGTCCCCGGAGGTGACGCAGGGCAACCTCCTGCACTTTGCACCGGACTCCGTACCGGAACCTGCAGTGGTTCCGGAGTCCGGCGGGTGGCCCCTTCGTAAGAAGGGCAAGACTGTGACACCGGCGGCCTCCGTCCAACCGGAGGCGCCGGATAACTTGCTGGAGGCGCTCAACGACGCTTCCATCAAAGAAGAACACCGCACTGTCATGAGTGCGGTGATTCAGAAGGTTCAGCTCGCCAAGGGCGGGCTGACCGAGGCCTGCAGCAGCCTTCTAACAGGCTTTGAGGTAAGAATTTTAAGATATGTAATATAATACCGCATAGACAGTAGCCCCTGATGCTCGTTTCGGTGTTCGGAAACAAAAGCCGGACTGAGGATCTAAAAAGATATACGCAGGAGTCTTAAAAAATATGTCCATATGGGAATGCAGGCTGCACTGCTGACCTCTGCCGCACTGACTGCGGAGGTCAATACCTTGAAGCAGAGCCTCGAGCGGTCCGAGAGCGAGCTTGGCCGTGCCAAGAAGCAGCTCGAGGACAAGGAAGGTGAGTAACACCGTATTAAAGTTGTACCTTACAGAAAAGGATTTGGTTGCAAGAGAAATAACAAGGATAACATGGGTACTCCAGGGGCCACGAACGAGGTGGCAACCCTGAAGGAGGCGGTGTCCGCGGCCGAACGTAATGCGGCCGCGGAACGAGCCGAGCGAGAGAAGCAGGAGGCGCGGGTGGCGGAGGTACAGCAAGAGCTCCAGGCTCTCGTGGAAAAGCACGAGGGTTTGGATCTTGACTCAAAGACTCGAGAGTCCGAGCTTGCGTCGGCTCTTGAGAGTGCCAAAGCCGCTAAGGCTGATGCCCACAAGGCCCTCCAGGAAATCAAGGATTTGAAGAAAATAGCGGCGGGTAAGGCATTCTTCATGCAAAGCAATCATGTTAAAGTGAATTACCTGTTACTTACCCGAATTCGGAGCTCTCCAGGAGCGTTCGCAGATCTGCCCCGCAGCGTGTCTGATGCTGCCACTTTCTACAGAGCCGAGGAGGGGAGCTCGACGGAGAAGGTATTCTGGTCTCAGTATGCTGAGGCCGGACATCCGGTGCCCCTTAGCGACCAGCTGAAGCAGCTGGTCGAGCTCCACAAGGTGGCCGAACAGGCCATGAAGGGCCTTATAGTTCGGCTATGGCCCAAAGACGCCATGCCTGGGAGCTACTTCGGCCTGGTGCGGCGGCTGGTGGATGCGTGTCCCTGGGTTGAAGTCGTCAAGCACTCCGCCTGCATTGAAGGTGCCCGTCGGGCCCTTGCCCGTGCTAAAGTGCACTGGGGCAGGATGGATGCTGAGAAGCTTGTGACGGACGCATCACCGCCGGGCAAGGAGTATCGCACACCCGAGATGTACTATAAGGGTGTCCTGAAGGGTGCCCGCATGATTGCGGGTGAGTGCTCCAAAGATGTAATATTTGAGTAGACTCGCATTTTGTTATCCTGTGCGCTGAAAACTTTGTTCATGTGTGCTAAGCAACGCTTGTTAATTTAAAATATTACATTCTGTGCGGCCGTTTATCAAATCCGAGAGATGGCAAGTCGTCGGCTTCAGCCCCCATGCCACGAGTGCTAGGGTGTTCGGGATAAATTTGAGCACTCTTGTTCCCATTTTTTGGTCCATCTAGGGAGGCTCTCAACACAACGAACGAGGCAACCGGACTTATAATGCTTGAACACTCTCACTTAGCCATAGAATTCTATAATTTTAAATTTCGGCGAAGCCCCTAGTGTTCGGAAGGCCGAATTCGGGGCGCTATCCACGCCTGGGCCGGACAAAGCCGGTTCCTCGCTCTAAGCGGCATAAGTCTTTAGGGACTCGAAAAAACCTCTCGAACAGCGACCGGCTCTCGCCTCATCATGACGGTCAGTTTTAGCTTTCTCCACTGAGGCGCTCGCCCACTCAACTAGGGCGCAATCGCAGTGGTTCTCCCAGTGCTACCTTAATCGATACAGCGGAACATAAGGTACCAAAACATGGGAGCCGGGCAAACCCAACTATTGACCCAAGACATGATTCGGAGCCGATGCATATAATGCTATAAGTTCGGGGTGCCACACTTGTGAAAGTGTTCGGACTTATCACACCATAATGTGGGGAACTTAAGCCCCTGGTGTATTTAGCCATACCAAAGTGTACGGGTGCAACATGTCATAAATGAACATATGTATAAGAAAGGAATGCAATTATAAGCAAAAGAGCGATGCATTGTTTATTCAAGAAATACTGCCAGGAATGCAGAACGATGCAAATAGTGCGATAAGCAAGGGATGGGACTATTAAGCATGTCCCCCTCCAGGGGTAGGCTGCAGAATGGTGTATAAAACATATTTAATGCTCGTAATGGAGACCACCTGGATACTCGTCGTAGCCTTTCTCCTTCCCTAGCTGTTGCATCGTGAGTTCGGCAGGTCTACTGCCGGACAGGGCCTCTGGTGAACGGAGTCCTGTGGGTAAGAAAAAAGAAAAAGGAAAAAAAGATGACACACTTGGGAGCCCCTGGTGTGGTTAAGCCACATTCTGGGCCTGTTGTGGTCGTGCCCCTCCCCCTATGCCCATGGTATCTCCAGAGCATAATGATGTACGCGAAGGACCGGTCTTGCAATTTTGCAAGGGCTGGGGTTGGGGCCGCATTGCTACGCGTGCTCGGAACATGCCAGGTGGTCTTGTTGTAGGTTACTTCGGGCGCGTTTAGCCGTGTCCGGTCGTTTAACGGCCGGACTCGACAATTGCCTTAAGAGGCTACTTTGCACTTCTGCCGCGAGAGCCGCTGTATGTTCCTCCTTCGGAGGGAGCGTTCAGTGTTTCCGTTGACCGTGATGACTCCTCGAGGGCCTGGCATCTTGAGCTTGAGGTATGCGTAGTGCGGCACCGCATTGAACTTTGCAAACGCGGTTCGTCCGAGCAGTGCATGATAGCCACTGCGGAACGGAACAATGTCGAAGATTAACTCCTCACTTCGGAAGTTATCCGGGGATCCGAAGACCACCTCCAGTGTAACTGAGCCTGTACAGTTGGCTTCTACACCTGGTATGACGCCTTTGAAGGTCGTCTTTGTGGGTTTAATCCTTGAGGGGTCTATGCCCATCTTGCGCACTGTATCCTGGTAAAGCAGGTTCAGGCTGCTGCCGCCATCCATCAGGACTCTAGTGAGGTGAAACCCATTGACGATTGGGTCTAGAACCAATGCGGCGAACCCGCTATGGCGGATGCTGGTGGGGTGGTCCCTTCAATCAAAGGTGATCGGGCAGGAGGACCATGGGTTGAACTTCGGGGCGACTGGCTCCATCGCGTATACGTCCCTGAGTGCACGCTTCCGCTCCCTCTTGGGTATGTGGGTTGCGTATATCATGTTCACCGTCCGCACTTGCGGGGGGAAATCCTTCTGTCCTCTATTGTTCGGCGGTCGGGTCTCTTCCTTGTCATTGCTATGCAGCCCCTTGTCATTGTTTTCGGCAATTAGCTTGCCTGCCTGCTTGAATACCCAACAGTCCCTGTTGGTGTGATTAGCTGGCTTTTCGGGGGTGTCGTGTATCTGGCACGAGCGGTCGAGTATTCGGTCCAAATTGGACGGACCCGGGGTAGTTCTTTTGAATGGCTTTTTCCACTGACCGGGTTTGGAGCCTCTGAATCCGACATTGACTACCGTATCCTCAGTATTACTGCCATTAACGCGGCGTTTGTTGTTGTTGCGACGCGACCTGCCATTGCTGTCCTTAGTATCTGGACTGCCAGAATTTTTGCTGAGGTTGTTACTGCGGGCTAGCCAGCTGTCCTCTCCCGCGCAGAAGCGGGTCATGAGTGATGTGAGGGCTGGCATGGATTTCGGCTTTTCCTGTCCTAGGTGCCGGGCAAGCCACTCATCACGGATGTTATGTTTGAAGGCTGCGAGAGCCTCTGCATCGGACAGTCGACGATTTGATTTTTCTTTGTTAAGAACCGTGTCCAGAATTGTCTGGCCGATTCATCTGGCTGCTGAATTATGTGGCTTAGGTCATCTGTGTCTGGTGGTCGCACGTATGTGCCCTGGAAGTTATCAAGGAATGCGGCTTCCAGGTCCTCCCAGCACCCAATTGATTCTGCTGGCAAGCTATTAAGCCAATGCCGAGCTGGGCCTTTAAGCTTGAGTGGGAGGTATTTGATGGCGTGAAGGTCATCGCCGCGTGCCATGTGGATATGGAGGAGATAGTCTTCGATCCAAACCGCGGGGTCTGTTGTGCCATCATAGGATTCAATATTCACGGGTTTAAACCCTTCGGGGATTTGATGATCCATTACTTCATCTGTGAAGCATAGTGGGTGTGCGGCGCCTCTGTATTGGGCTATATCACGACGTAGCTCAAACGAGCCTTGTCTATTGTGTTCGGCCTGGCCGGACTTGCTGTATCCGGCGCGACGGTTGTCGTCGCGTATCATGGGGCGCCCACGCAATCTATAGATCGATCTTGATTGTCTTGCCTTATCCTCCAATATATCTCGCAAGTCCGAAGCGTTCCCCAGTGGCTTTGTGCTTTTCGTGCGATGCCGGGGTACGGTTCTAGTGGAGGGCCTAGAGGCCTCTCTGTCACGGCCACGAGGTGGTCGGTCAGCCATATTGTGCGCTGGTGATGCCGGTTTATATGCCTCCTCCTCTAATCGGGGGAGCAGCTTGCGTTTGGGGTAGCTTTTGGAGGGGCGTTCGAGTTCATGCTCTTCGGCTGCAAGGACGTCAGTCCATCTGTCGGCTAGCAGATCTTGATCAGCTCTAAGCTGTTGCTGCTATTTCTTGAGGCTGTTTGCCGTGGCCATAAGCCTACGTTTAAAACGCTCTTGTTCGACGGGATCCTCAGGCACGACGAATTCGTCGTCGTCGAGGCTTGCTTCGTCTCAGGAGGGAGGCATGTAATTATCATCCTCTACCTCTTCGTCTGCCGCTCTCTTGTGAGGGCTGACTTCTCCGTCCTCCTGTGCTGAATCTTGCTGGGGGTTGTCTTCAGCACTGTCTGGAGTGTTATTATCTCCGGTGCCGGAATCTCCATTCTTGCTGTGGCGGCATTTAGAGCGGCGCTGCTGACGCCGGTGCTTAGGCTGTTTCCTCGAGGGGTCTTCCTCTGCTTTTCCATCGCCATTCCCCTCCTTTGGGGTGTCCACCATGTATATGCCGTATGACGAGGTGGCTTTCCAGTGCCCAGTAGGCGCTGGTTCTTGGTCGTCTCCGGCATCGTCATCCATAATGTTGATGTCTTCGGAGTCGAAGTCTAGCATGTCGGTCAGATCGTCGACAGTGGCTACTAAGTGGGTGGTGGGTGGGCTTTGAATTTCTTCATCGTCCGCATCCCAACTGTCCTGACCGCAGTCCGGCCAGGGCTCTCCTGATAACGAGAGATACTTTAGCGAATTCAGGATGTTGCCGAAAGGTGAGTGTTGAAAGATGTCCGCAGCGGTGAACTCCATGATCGGCGCCCAATCAGATTCGATTGAAGGGGGCGTGGGAGGTTCGGAGTTCGGCGAGGAGTCCGGCACCTCGGAGTCACGAGCTTCACAAGGGACAAGGTCAGTATTCGGCTCCATCGCCGTAGAGGTTGCAGCCCCTGAGGCGGTGTCTAGCCACCCGTCCTCAATCTGCGCAGCCGGCTCCGAATTAAGGGTCGGAGCAGACTCATTTGCGGCCTCCAGGGCACTGTCCGGCAGCGGAGCTAGATCATGCCCATCGTGACAGTGCGGCACGCTCGGCTGTGGCTCGAATCCATCGAAGATCAAGTCTGCGCAGATGTTAGCCATGAAGTTCAAACTTCCAAATCTGACCTGATGGCCAGGGGCGTAGCTTTCGATCTGCTCCAGATGGCCAAGCGAGTTGGCCCGCAGTGCAAAGCCTCCGAATACGAAGATCTGTCCGGGGAGAAAAGTCTCACCCCGGACTGCGTCGTTGTTGTTGATGATCGAAGGAGCCATCAAGCCTATCGGTGACGACACAGAGGAACTCTCAATGAAAGCAGCAATGTCGGTGTCAAAACCGGCGGATCTCGGGAAGGGTTCCCGAAGTGTGCGTCTAGGCGGATGGTAACAGGAGACAAGGGACACGATGTTTTTACCCAGGTTCGGGCCCTCTCGATGGAGGTAAAACCCTACTCCTGCTTGATTGATATTGATGATATGGGTAGTACAAGAGTGGATCTACCACGAGATCAAGGAGGCTAAACCCTAGAAGCTAGCCTATGGTATGATTGTTGTTGTTATGTCCTACGGACTAAAACCCTCCGGTTTATATAGACACCGGAGAGGGCTAGGGTTACACAGAGTTGGTTACAATGGTAGGAGATCTACATATCCGTATCGCCAAGCTTGCCTTCCACGCCAAGGAAAGTCCCATCCGGACACGGGACGAAGTCTTCAATCTTGTATCTTCATAGTCTTGGAGTCCGGCCGATGATGATAGTTCGGCTATCCGGACACCCTCTAGTCCAGGACTCCCTCACCCCCTTCTTCTTCTTCTTCTTCTTCTTCTTCTTCTTCTTCCTTGACCTCCTCCCTAGATGGGAGAAGGGTTTCCCCTCTGGTCCTTGGCTCCCATGGCTTGGGAGGGGCGAGAGCCCCTCCGAGATTGGATCTATCTCTCTGTTTATCTCTGTTTCTGCGTTCTGGAATTCTTCCCTGGCACCGTTTCTTTTATATCCGAAGATCCGTAACTCCGATTGGATTGAAACCTTCGCCTAGATCATTTTCCAAAAATTAGCTTTCTTGCGGCCAAAGAAGGGCATCAACCGCCTTACGAGTGGCCGAGGAGGGTGGGGGGCGCACCCACTTGGAGTGGGCGTGGGCCCCTATCTCCTGGACACCTCGGGCACCGTCTCGCGTTGATTTTACTTCCCAAAAATCACAAATATTCCAAAATAATTCTCCGTCCGTTTTTATCCCATTTGGACTCTGTTTGATATGGGGTTTCTGCGAAACATAAAACATGCAACAGACAGGAACTGGCACTGGGCACTGGATCAATATGTCAGTCCCAAAAAATAATATAAAAAGTTGGCAGAAGTATATGAAAGTTGAATAATATTGGCATGGAACAATCAAAAATTATAGATACGACGGAGACATATCAACGTCGTCCACTGCAATAGCTCGACGTCCTACGTCCACCTCCCCGGATGAGGATCGGTCGTCCATCTCGTCGTCCCGCCGGTTCAGCCGCTCCGTCCTCCACCTCCAAGGAGCCGCTCCGACGATCGCCTCGTCTATCGCCGCTGCTCCATCCCCACAGCGCCGCCTTAACCTGCTCCACCGGAACCGTAGCATCCTCACCGACTCCTCGGACGAAGCCGAGGCCTACTCGGCGCCACCAAAGAGGTTGTACACTCATCGCATCGCACCTTCTCCTTAATTCGACCTCCCGGCGCCGATGGTGCTCCATCCCGCACCCCCGAGGAGCGGCTACCTTGAAGCCAGCGCCGCGGGCGACATCTCCACGGCGGCTCTCCCCCAGTGCGAGGCCCCTTCGGCGGCGGCGTCCATCCCAGCCGGATCTGCTTCTGCTGCGCTGGCTCTCGCTCGCTCGCTCGCGCTGCTGCTTCTGCTCAGGCTCTCGCTCGATCGCTCGCTCGCTCAGCTGCTGCTGCTGCTCTCCCCCTCGCTCGTGCTACTGCTCTGCTCCGATTTAGCTACACTTCAGTCGACTGAATCAACTTTTGGGTCAGTCAATTTTCAAGGG
>NC_041391.1:222482414-222523523 GCF_002162155.2 Triticum dicoccoides
AGCCGGGGCAGGGGCTCGCAGGAGAGGTACCCCACTATCTATCTTAGGGTTCAGGGTGGGGGCGGGGGCCTAGAGGGCTGGTCGGGGTGGCGGTGGGGAGTTGTTTCGAGGCGGTGAGGTGCGCTCGGGCCGGCAGTTCGGCCGGTGGTGGCTGGCAGCTCAGGGGGGTGCAGATTGAAGATGAACTACAGGCCCTCCCTAAACTACATGTCAAGTGCCTCTGTGCTACCATTGCATTCAGGTTTGACAATAGCATTCAGATTCCACAGTAAATTTCAGTTTCAACAGTTAAGTTCAGAGTCAACAGTTTTTACCTCATCTGTTGTAGTCAGGTGGTTTTTGGTGATGTAAATTTTACATCTATTTTACATCATCTATTGGAGATGCTATTAGAATCCCACTTGAGATTGACGATGTCTGTCTTGTGCTGCTTCAGCCTTGACGTCTTACGGCTCACCGGAGCTGCTCCAATGACAGAACGATCCATCACAACAGAGTAGTGCCCTGGACGCCGTCTACAGATTCCTCAGATCTTCCTCCACACCTCCGACAGCCACCTCTGCCTCAACTGCTTCAGCGACCCACCCAATGATGCTGAGGTCGACACGGCTACGGCAAAGAGGTTGTACACTCGTTGCATCACTTATTACTATACATTCACGTCGATCCATTAGGGCTAATTTGGTTCAACGGAAAAACATAGCAATAGGGAATTTTCCAATGGCACTCTACTATTCAATTATTCATGCATTTTGTTGAAAGGAATGAAGCAAAACATCCACCTGGACCTACTTTTCAAAATCCTATGCATGAAAACAAGACCAAGTGCATTAGTGGTAGAATAGCATTCTAACTGTACACACTTTCATATGGTTTCACTTTATTTTGGCCATGTTTCTTTGCATTCCTCTGCTCTTCCAATTCCTGTAAACCAAACACCCAAGTTGACAGAAATCCTATGTTTACAAATGCTCTGTTTACCATGTGCATTCATATCCTATTTCGGTGTTTTTCCTATCCCTGCATTTTAAGAATCATGCAAGCCAAATGAGCCCTTACAGAATTACTTCAGTTACAGGTAGGTATCGAAGGGAACTTTGTGTGGTTTGTCCTGCTCCTGCTGCGACGTCGTCCACCTCACCTGAGCTGCTCCATCGACAGAAGCATCCACCGAACCAGACATCACGACTCCTGACCGTATTTTGCCGCCTCAGATCTCCTTCCCTGCCGCCGGCACTCACCGCAACGGCATCACCATCATCGACTCAGCAGATGAACCTGAGGAGTACACGGGTCCACAAGAGAGGTCGCACTCTTTTGTTTCTGCTTATGTTATGCATTGCTTAAAATTACCTGCTACTTTATCGTCCTATTCACCTCTTGGACTCCAAGTTAGGTCCAAATTAATGTTCAAACATGAGTTCTAAATTAGTTGTGGGGCACATATTGAGGCAGCAATGAATAGTATGTCTGTCTAATATCTGGTTCACGTAGGGTATGCCTATGTTGTTCATCTTGGGTGGGAAACAAATAGTAAATCAATCATCAACTGTCTTTTTATTAATTTAAAGCAATCATCAGCCTGCTATCATTATTTTTGGATCCATCCACTGGTTGTTACCATCACTCTAAATTTCTGCATGTTCCCCTTACATAATCTCACCATATTTTTTTCGTATGCATGTTAGATATTGTACACAGTCATGCTGAACATGTAGAGAAAAAGAGAAGAGTTTTGCGCGGCAATACAATGTCATGCAGACATCGCTCCATGGTGGGTTCAATGGTAAACCCTCCCCACCCCTCTCCAGATTGTAATCCAGAGGAAGATATCTGTTCTGAGGCGGATTCAGATGCCGCTGACCACTCCTATTTACCCCCAAGGTGTTTGCTCTACCTTGGCATGATGCTGTTAGTCATATCATGCATATGTTGCCTTGCAGTGCCTACTTTTGACATCATATATGTCATCTGCTTAGTTTAGACATGTTCTATAATGCCACCTGTTTAGTTTCTATATCATATATGGGAATTATGCAGTCTCATGTCTTTTAGCCAGCCATAATATATGTGAAATGTGCAATGCCATCCTGTTTAACCAGGCATCATATATTTGAATGATATCTTGCCCATCCTTTTCTTCATTACATTTCCATTTGTCGACAATGTTTGTACATGAAACTACTCTTCCCGTGAATCAGCCATTTGGGTGGGAGATGAAAAAATCCAGAGTGAAAACAAGGCCTTCAGAGCAGACAGTGCTACCAGTCGAAGAAGATCTCTTGTTGGGTCCCAATAGCTCCTCACAGATGGATTTAGAGACAGATGACCATTCCTATTCCCCCACCGAGGTGTATGCTCAAACTTGGCACGGTTATACTGCTCATATCATGCATATGGTGTCTTGCATTGCATAGTTTAGACATCATATACACAATATTCAACACCATGTTCTTAGTTCAGACATCATATCGAATGCCTCTGTTTAGCATATAAATCACATATGTAATTAAATGATGTGATCCTGATTACTTAGATAACATGTAGGTGAATTATGTCATGTGATCCTGTTTACTTATTCATCATATCTTTGAATTATGTTATGCTATGCTATCTAGTTTAGATAGACATCATATATGTGAAATTATGTCATGCTATCCATTTTAGTTAAACAATATACATGTCAACTATTTCATGCCTTTTTTCCACACTATCTATTGCATCTGTCTCTCATACAATGTCTGTACATTCAACTATGTTTCATGTTTATCAGCCATTTGAATTGGAGCGGGTGATGCCAGTATCCAGCGGACTAAAAACACGGTCTTCAAATAAAACAGTGCTACCTTGCTACGTCTTGAGCTTGCGTTGGTTTTCCTTGAAGAGGAAAGGGTGATGCAGCAATAGTAGCGTAAGTATTTCCCTCAGTTTTTGAGAACCAAGGTATCAATCCAGTAGGAGGCTCCTCAAAAGTCTCACGCACCTACACAAACAAACAAAGAACTCGCAGCCAACGCAATAAAGGGGTTGTCAATCCCTTCACGGCCACTTGCGAAAGTGAGATCTAATAGAGATAGTATGATAAGATAAATATGTTTTTGGCATTTATAATATAGATGCAAAAAGTAAAGATGCAAATAAAAGTAGATTGGAAGCAAATATGATAAGAGATAGACCCGGGGGCCATAGGTTTCACTAGAGGCTTTTCTCAAGATAGCATAAGTATTACGGTGGGTGAACAAATTACTGTCGAGCAATTGATAGAAAAGCGAATAATTATGAGATTATCTAGGCATGATCATGTATATAGGCATCACGTCCGCAACAAGTAGACCGACTCCTGCGTGCATCTACCACTATTACTCCACACATCGACCGACTCCTGCCTGCATCTAGAGTATTAAGTTCATAAGAACAGAGTAACGCCTTAAGCAAGATGACATGATGTAGAGGGATAAACTCATGCAATATGATATAAACCCCATCTTTTTATCCTCGATGGAAACAATACAATATGTGCCTTGCAACCCCTGCTGTCACTGGGTAAGGACACCGCAAGATTGAACCCAAAGCTAAGCACTTCTCCCATGGCAAGAAAGATCAATCTAGTAGGCCAAACCAAACTGATAATTCGAAGAGACTTGCAAAGATAACTCAATCATACATAAAAGAATTCAGAGGAGATTCAAATATTTCTCATAGATAAACTTGATCATAAACTCACAATTCATCGGATCTCGACAAACACACTGCAAAAAGAGTTTACATCGAATAGATCTCCACAAGAGAGGGGGAGAACATTGTATTGAGATCCAAAAAGAGAGAAGAAGCCATCTAGCTAATAACTATGGACCCGAAGGTCTGTGGTAAACTACTCACAACTCATCGGAGGGGCTATGGTGTTGATGTAGAAGCCCTCCATGGTCGATTCCCCCTCCGGCGGAGCGCCAGTGAAGGCTCCAAGATGGGATCTCGCGGATACAGAAGGTTACGGCGGGGGAAATTGTGTTATGTTGGCTCCCTGGATGTTTTCGGGGTACGTAGGCTTATATAGGAGGAAGAAGTACGTCGGTTGCCGCCCGAGGGGCCCACGAGACAGGGGGCGTGCCCTATAGGGGGGGGGGGCGCCCTACCCTCTCGTGGACGCCTCGGCTGCTTCTTGACTTGCACTCCAAGTCCTCTGGATCACGTTCATTCCAAAAATCACGCTCCCGAAGGTTTCATTCCGTTTGGACTCCGTTTGATATTCCTTTTCTTCGAATTACTGGAATAGGCAAAAAAACAGCAACACGGGCTGGGCCTCCGGCTAGTAGGTTAGTCCCAAAAATGATATAAATGTGTAAAATAAAGCCCATAAACATCCAAAAGGGGTAATATAATAGCATGGAACAATCAAAAATTATAGATACATTGGAGACGTATCAAGCATCCCCAAGCTTAATTCCTGCTCGTCCTTGAGTAGGTAAATGATAAAAACGGAATTTTTGATGTGGAGTGCTACCTAGCATAATTCTCAATGTATTGTTCTTTATTGTGGCATG
Source organism: Triticum dicoccoides (assembly GCF_002162155.2). Lineage (NCBI taxonomy): Eukaryota > Viridiplantae > Streptophyta > Magnoliopsida > Poales > Poaceae > Triticum > Triticum dicoccoides. The sequence continues at coordinate 222,486,956 of NC_041391.1, forward strand.
AATGTTCAGATCCAAATGATAAAAAATAAAAGTTCATATTAACATGAAAATGGTGATACTTCAAGCATACTAATCAAAGTAATCATGTCTTCTCAAAATAGCATGGCCAAAGAAAGTTATCCCTACAAAATCATATAGTCTGGATGTTGCTCTATCTTCATCACACAAAGTATTTAATCATGCACAACCCCGATGACAAGCCAAGCAATTGTTTCATACTTTAATAATCTCAAACACTTTCAACTTTCACGCAATACATGAGCGTGAGCCATGGACATAGCACTATATGTGGAGTAGAATGGTGGTTGTGGAGAAGACAAAAAGGAGAAGATAGTCACACATCAACTAGGCATATCAACGGGCTATGGAGATGCCCATTAATAGATATCAATGTGAGTGAGTAGGGATTGCCATGCAACGGATGCACTAGAGCTATAAATGTATGAAAGCTCAACAAAGGAAACTAAGTGGGTGTGCATCCAACTTGCTTGCTCATGAAGACCTAGGGCATTTTGAGGAAGCCCATCATTGGAATATACAAGCCAAGTTCTATAATGAAAAATTCCCACTAGTATATGAAAGTGACAACATAGGAGACTCTCTATCATGAAGATCATGGTGCTATTTTAAAGCACAAGTGTGGAAAAAGAGATAGTAGCATTGTCCCTTCTCTCTTTTTCTCTCATTTTATTTTTTTCTTTTCCTCCTTTTTTTTCTTTTTTTTCTTTGGCCTTTCTCTTTTTTTTCTTTTTCTTTTTTGTCTTTTTGTAAAGTCCGAAGTCTCATCCCGACTTGTGGGGGAATCATAGTCTTCATCATCCTTTCCTCACTAGGACAATGCTCTAATAATGAAAATCATCACACTTTTATGGATTTACAACTCAAAGCTAGAACAAGATATGACTCTATATGAATGCCTCCGGCGGTGTACCGGGATATGCAATGAATCAAGAGCGACATGTATGAAAATTATGAAGGTGGCCTTGCCACAAATACGATGTCAACTACATGATCATGCAAAGAGCAATATGACAAAAGTAATGCGTGTCATATGAACGAAATGGTGGAAAGTTGCATGGCATTATATCTCGGAATGGCTATGGAAATGCCAAAATAGGTAGGTATGGTGGCGATTTTGAGGAAGGTATATGGTGGGTGTATGGTACCGGCGAAAGTTGCGCAGCACAAGAGTGGCTAGCAATGGTGGAAGGGTGAGGTGCGTATAATCCATTGACTCAACATTAGTCAAAAGAACTCATGTACTTGTTGCAAAAATCTGGAAGTCATCAAAAACCAAAGCACTATGCACATTCTCCTAGGGGGATAGATTGGTAGGAAAACACCATCGCTCGTCCCTGACCGCCACTCATAAGGAAGACAATCAATAAATAAAATTGTGCTCCAACTTCATCACAAAGCGGTTCACCATACGTGCATGCTACGGGAATCACAAACCCTAACACAAGTATTTTTCATAATCACCTCAACTAGCATGAATCTAATATCACTACCTCCATATCTCAAAACAATTATCAACCATCAAATTGATCATAGCATCCAATTCTTTTCTATGATAGTTTTTATTATACCCAACTTGGATGCTCATCATTCTAGGACCAACTTTGTAACCATAGCAAATGCCATGCTGTTCTAAAAGACTCTCAAAAAGATATAAGTGAAGCATGAGAGACTAGCAATTTCTTCAAAATTAAGTCACCATCGTGCTCTAAAAAAATATAAGTGAAGCACTAGAGCAAAAAACTATCAAGCTCAAAAGATATAAGTGAAGCACATAGAGTATTCTAGCAAATTCTAATCAAGTAGGCTTCTCCCAAAAGGTGTGTATAGCAAGGATGATTGTGGTAAACTAAAAAGCAAAGACTAATATAATAAACGATGCTCCAAGCAAAACATATATCATGTTGTGAATAAAAATATAGCTCCAAGTAAAGTTACCAATGAACAAAGACGAAAGAGGGGATGCCTTCCCGGGGCATCCCCAAGCTTAGGATTTTGGCTATCCTTGAATATCTTGGGGTGCCATGGGCATCCCCAAGCTTAGGCTCTTGCCACTCCTTATTCCATAGTCCATAAAAGCTTTACCCAAAACTTGAAAACTTCACAACACAAAACTCAACAGGAAATCTTATAAGCTCCGTTAGTGAAAGAAAACAAAACCACCACATAAGGTACTGTAAAGAACTCATTATTTATTTATTTTGGTGTTAAACCTACTGTATTACAACTTCTCTATGGTTTATAAACTATTTTACTAGCCATAGATGCATCAAAATAAGCAAAAAACACACGAAAAACAGAATCTGTCAAAAACAGAACAGTCTGTAGCAATGTGTAACTAACGCAAACTTATGGAACTTTAAAAATCCTAACAAAATAGGAAGTCCTGGACAATTTGTCTATTGATCAGCAGCAAAAAGAATCGCCGCAAAATAACTTTTTCTGTGATTTAACAAAACTAAATTCGTGTGTGCAAAGTTTCTGTTTTTCAGCAGAGTCAAATCAACTATCATCATAGGTTATCCTATAGGTTCTACTTGGCACAAACACTAATTAAAAGATAAAAACACATCTAAACAGAAGGTAGATGCAAAATTTATTGCTAAACAGGAGCAAAAACAAAAAACACAAAGAAAATTGGGTTGCCTCCCAACTAGCGCTATCATTTAACGCCCCTAGCTAGGCATAAAAGTGAAGATAGATCTAAGTAGTGCCATCTTTGGCACTAAATTCATAAGTAGCTCGCATGATAGATTCATAAGGTAATTTGACTTTCTTTCTTGGAAAGTGCTCCATGCATTTCTTTAATGGAAATTGGAATCTAATATTCCCTTCCTTCATATCAATAATCGCGCCAATCATTCGAAGGAAAGGTCTACCAAGAATAATAGGGCAAGAAAGATTGCAATCTATATCAAGAACAATAAAATCTACGGGCACCAAATTTCTATTTGCAACAATGATAACATCATTGATCCTTCCCATTGGCTTTTTAATGGTGGAATCCGCAACGTGCAAGTTTAAAGAGCAATCATCAAGATCATGGAAACCTAGAATATCACATAAAGTTTTCGGAATCGTGGAAACACTAGCACCCAAATCACACAAAGCAAAACACTCATGATCTTAGTTCTAATCTTTATAGTAGGTTCCCACTCATCATTAAGTTTTCTAGGTATAGAAACTTCCAAATTAAGTTTTTCATCATAAGATTGCATCAAGGCATCAACGATATGTTTGGTAAAAGCTTTATTTTGACTATAAGCATGAGGAGAATTAACAACGGATTGCAACAAGGAAATACAACCTTCTAAAGAACAATTATCATAATCAAATTCCTTGAAATCCGAGATAGTGGGTTCAATGCTATTTAAAGTTATGACCTGTCCAATCCCACTTTTACCAAATTTAGCATCAAGATCTAAAAACTCCAAATTCTTGGGACGCCTTCTAGGTAAAGTTGACTCATCATCTGTCCCATAATTATCAAGATTCATATTGCAAAACATAGATCTAATAGGATACACATCAATAACTTTAAGATCATCATTATTTTCATGGAAACTAGAAGAACACGCTTTTATAAAGCTATCTTTCTTTGCACGCAATCTAGCGGTTCTTTCCTTGCACTCATCAATGGAAATTATCATTCCTTTGAGAGACTCATCGATATCATGCTTAGGAGGAGAAGATCTAAGTTTAAGAGAATCAACATCAAGCGAAAGTCTATCAACGTGCCTAGCCAAATCATCAACTTTGAGCAATTTTTCTTCAAGCAAGGCATTAAAATTCTTTTGAGAAATCATAAATTCTTTCACAGTATTCTAAAAATCAGAGGGCATCTTATTAGAATTACCATAAGAATTATTGTAGGAATTTCCATAATTATTAGAGGAATTACTAGGGAACGGTCTAGCATTAAAGTTTCCTCTATAAGCATTGTTTCCAAAACTATTCCTACCAACAAAATTCACATCCATAGATTCATTATTATTCTCAATCAAAGTAGACAAAGGCATATCATTGGGATCAAGAGGAGTATTCTTAGTAGCAAACAATTTCATAAGTTCATCCATCTTTCCACTCAAAACATAGATTTGTTCTATAGCATGCACTTTTATACTAGAAGATTTTTCGGTGTGCCATTGAGAATAATTAGCCATAATATTATCAAGAAGTTTTGTAGCATCTCCTAACGTGATTTCCATAAACGTGCCTCCCGCAGACGAATCTAAGAGATTTCTAGAAGCAAAGTTCAAACCGGCATAAAATTTTTGTATGATCATCCATAAATTCAAACCATTAGTAGGGCAATTGCGAATCATCAATTTCATTCTTTCCCAATATTGGGAAACATGCTCATGATCAAGTTGTTTAAAATTCATAATATCGTTCCTAAGAGTGATGATCTTAGCGGGAGGAAAATACTTAGAGATAAAAGCATCTTTGCACTTGTTCCAAGAATCAATACTATTTTTTGGCAAAGACGAAAACCAAACTTTAGCACGATCTCTAAGTGAAAACGGAAATAACTTCGATTTAACAATATCGTTATCCGTATCTTTCTTCTTTTGCATATCACACAAATCCACAAAGTTGTTTAGATGAGTAGCGACATCTTCATTAGGAAGGCCGGTGAATTGATCTTTCATGACAAGATTCAGCAAAGCAGCATTGATTTCACAAGACTCAACATCATTAAGAGGAGCAATCAGAGTACTAAGGAAATCATTATTATTGGTATTCAAGAAATCACACAATTTGGTATTATCTTGTGCCATGGCAACAAGTAATCCAACACACAAGCAAACAGAAAAAGGCAAGTGAAAAGGAGAGAGATTGGGAAAGAGAGGGCAAATAAAACGGCAAGGGTGAAGTGGGGGAGAGGAAAACGAGAGGCAAATGGCAAATAATGTAAATGTGAGGGAGATGGGTTTGTGATGGGTACTTGGTATGTCTTCACTTGAGCGAAGACCTCCCCGACAATGGCGCCAGAAATCCCTCTTGCTATGTCTTGAGCTTGCGTTGGTTTTCCTTGAAGAGGAAAGGGTGATGCAGCAATAGTAGCGTAAGTATTTCCCTCAGTTTTTGAGAACCAAGGTATCAATCCAGTAGGAGGCTCCTCAAAAGTCCCACGCACCTACACAAACAAACAAAGAACTCGCAACCAACGCAATAAAGGGGTTGTCAATCCCTTCAGGGCCACTTGCGAAAGTGAGATCTAATAGAGATAGTATGATAAGATAAATATGTTTTTGGTATTTTATAATATAGATGCAAAAAGTAAAGATGCAAATAAAAGTAGATTGGAAGCAAATATGATAAGAGATAGACCAGGGGGCCATAGGTTTCACTAGAGGCTTCTCTCAAGATAGCATAAGTATTACGGTGGGTGAACAAATTACTGTCGAGCAATTGATAGAAAAGCGAATAATTATGAGATTATCTAGGCATGATCATGTAAATAGGCATCACGTCCGCAACAAGTAGACCGACTCCTTCCTGCATCTACCACTATTACTCCACACATCGACCGACTCCTGCCTGCATCTAGAGTGTTAAGTTCATAAGAACAGAGTAACGCCTTAAGCAAGATGACATGATGTAGAGGGATAAACTCATGCAATATGATATAAACCCCATCTTTTTATCCTTGATGGCAACAATACAATACGTGCCTTGCAACCCCTGCTGTCACTGGGTAAGGACACCGCAAGATTGAACCCAAAGCTAAGAACTTCTCCCATGGCAAGAAAGATCAATCTAGTAGGCCAAACCAAACTGATAATTCGAAGATACTTGCAAAGATAACTCAATCATACATAAAAGAATTCAGAGAAGATTCAAATATTTCTCATAGATAAACTTGATCATAAACTCACAATTCATTGGATCTCGACAAACACACCGCAAAAAGAGTTTACATCGAATAGATCTCCACAAGAGAGGGGAGAACATTGTATTGAGATCCAAAAAGAGAGAAGAAGCCATCTAGCTAATAACTATGGACCCGAAGGTCTGTGGTAAACTACTCACAACTCATTGGAGGGGCTATGGTGTTGATGTACAAGCCCTCCATGGTCGATTCCCCCTCCGGCGGAGCACTGGCGAAGGCTCCAAGATGGGATCTCGCGGATACAAAAGGTTACGGCGGTGGAAATTGTGTTTCGTTGGCTCCCTGGATGTTTTTGGGGTACGTAGGCTTATATATGAGGAAGAAGTACGTCGGTGGCCGCCCGAGGGGCCCACGAGACAGGGGCGCGCCCTATAGTGGGGGGGGGGCACCCTACCCTCTCGTGGCCGCCTCGGCTGCTTCTTGACTTGCACTCCAAGTCCTCTGGATCATGTTCATTCCAAAAATCACGCTCTCGAAGGTTTCATTCCGTTTGGACTCCGTTTGATATTCCTTTTCTTCGAAATACTGAAATAGGCAAAAAATAAGCAATACGGGTTGGGCCTCCGGTTAGTAGGTTAGTCCCAAAAATGATATAAATGTGTAAAATAAAGCCCATAAACATCCAAAAGGGGTAATATAATAGCATGGAACAATCAAAAATTATAGATACGTTGGAGACGTATCATACCTCTTGGTGGAGATAGCACCCCGGTTGTACATGCACAATAACCAACCCTACCACACATAACCCAAACTCTCGCAGATTGTACCCCTACTGCGATGGACAGAGAACCAGCTTCACCCAATCTAACCCCAACCCCAGCAGGTAGTAACCCAGTTCCTGTTGACACAACACCATCTCCACCACAGAGCTCCCAAACAAGACCAGTTAGTAAGGTAGCTCCAGTGCCTAGAGGGCCAGTACTACCACGGTGAACCCCAACTCCACCAGTTAGTATGCCTATTCCTGTGGAGGAAACACAACCAGCTAGTCGTAGTTTAGCAGCTATCGCATTTGATGTTGTTAAGTATGTGCGTATCTTCCCATCTTGGAGATATTATATTGAAGATGAAGGAAAATGCCAGTTGCAGGTGTTTGTCCAGGAGTTATGTGTAAGTAATGTTATTCATGGCAATTAGTTTGCTTTGTCCCATACATCCTACCTCCATGATGGTTATAATACAGCAAATTTTCCCATTTTTCTCTATAGAGAAGGACCGATTTGGAAAGTCAGGATGAGGTAACCTGTGCTAATACCTCTGCTATCTTCAAGAATTCTTGGTGGTAGTATCGGAATTACCTAAAGAAAACGTACTTCACCGGCAAAGAAACTCATCAAATTCCCTTACGTTCTCCTAAGACACATTTACCGGACAATGACTGGGAACGCCTTGTTCTGTACTGGTCCCGAACCAAGAATGTGGTAAGATCTATGAGCTCATTTTCTATTTTTAAGTACTATATTCTTGCGTCTTACTGTACTCTGTTCATGTAGAACAAGTGCCTAAACCTGAAGAACAACTGTTCTAATTTAAGATTCCATTGCTAGCATAGTTCAAAAAAGCGCTAGGCGTTAATTGTGCGTTTTGCCACCACCTTGCGCTTTACTGACCAAAGCACATGCTTATGCGCAGTTATGCACAGATTAAGCAATGTTATGCGCAATGTGTTTTGCCAACGCCTAGAGCCTAGGCGCGCCTTTTTTAACTATGATTGCTATCGTGCATACTTCTTTGCTCTTGTATCGCTGTATTTACTCATACAAACTTATTTTTAAATTGAAGGATGCAATCGAAACTCCAATGGGACAACAGGTAAGTTCACACATGTTTCTTTAATAGGTTTTCTCTTATCAATAGCTCTGTTGATTTCAATTTCAATTGTGTATACAGTTGATTTCTCATATCATGCATATTACTAGCATCACAACAGAGCCAATAGTGTTGTTGTACATGTAGACCCGTGGTACCCATCTGAAATCTTGTTGTGCCATGTAGTTTCCCACGCTTTGTATTCTTTCACTGCTGCTTTGTCTTGAACTGATATGATTTGAACCGTGTCTCTATTTTGATTTGGCAAGACAATGCAGTGACCATAGGACATAGATATATGTTTGTTTGATGCTTTTATTATGTACTAGTACTTGGCAATAGAAGAATTGGTAGTACACGCTAAACCTGTTATGTGTCTGCTTGTTTCTTATTTTAGAATGCTGACAGAATATTGGGGAAGAGTGCCTTGTTAAGCAATGGTAAAGGCAGTAATGCAGATAAGGTTCAGGATAGTGACACATCCTTGTTGGTCTCCAACAAAGCTGATAAAACAACCAAGGAAGACTATCTTGAAGACAGTGAGACAACCCCAAAGTCCTGTCTTGGTTTAGTGTTCGAGTTACTGGCCACTACCGCTTGCACAAGCTATTCAAACTCACTATCTGAATCAATTCGGTTTCTTGAGTCTCAACTACAAGCTGAAAGACATCGATCAGCTGTGCTGCGACAAGAAGCGGAAGACTGCGGAAGTCCCTGGAGCATTCAGATGCATACTTTCTGGTGCAACATCAAGCGTTGGAGGATTTTAGCGCCAAACAGGACAAAGCTAATAAGCTTGCTAAGCTTATTGCCAGCATGGTGGATACCCAGGATAATGTTTCTTGAGCCCTTCTGAAGTTGTTTCATTTATGCTCTTGTTTTTCCGCCATGTTTATTTGCACTGGTGGCCAATTTTGACGGCCAGTGTATGTAATATGCTGCTTTGTACCCTATATTTGCACTGGTGGCGAACTTTGATGCCCAATTGATGTAATATGTGTAATAGCGGTAATAGGCTAGCATTGATTGCTTGCTTATTTATTTCCTCATTGTTTGTTTAGTTGTTTGCTTTTAGTCACTGCAGTTCTTTTTTTGTGTTTTTCTAGTGGCCACAATAGCCTATTTTTGGTAACTAGGCCAAAATAATCATGGCAGCACATAGACTGTTGTAACCATGGGCCTCCTGCGGGCCGTATGATCCATGGGCCTTCTACGGCGTAGGATCCATTGGCCTTCTGTATGGGCCGTAGGATACATGGGCCTTCTATGTGCCGTAGGATCCATGGGCCTTCTACGGGCCATAGGATCCATGGGCCTTCTACGGGCCGTATCATCATTTTGCCAATCATGGGCCGTACTATTCGTGGACCATAACGGGTCGTTAATGGGCTGTATTTGCTAACTGTATGAAAACAGCCCAACGGGTTTTTTGACATGAAAATGGCCCAACATATTAATAGTCCACAAACGGGCTGACTGTAACAACAGACTGAATTTGGCCCACAAGCAGAAAATGACAGTAACGGGTCGTAAGTAATCGAATGCTGTAAATGAGCCCAAGAATAAATGGGCCCTGAGAAGGCCGAAAGATAACTTGGGCTAGAAATGGCCCAGTGGAATAATGGGCTGTCAATGGGTATAAAGTGATACACTGTTCATTACGGGCCAGTTTCACCATGGGCCGTTAATGGGCCAAGAGTTACAAAGGGCCTCATATGGGCCGAAAGAAGTCATGGGCCACACATGGGCCAGAAGTTAAAACGGGCTGGAATCATATTGGACGGCCCAGATGATGCTACTGGGCCTAATTCGGATAGGGTGTAACGGGCCCTGGGTTAGCGGGTTGTAAATGGGCTATATGCGGACAAGCTGTTAACAGGCTTTTCGTGGGCCGGCCTGCCACCTTTTAACCAAGTCAAACAGGCCGGCCTTTTCACAGGAATGGGCCTCTGTTGGGCCGTGCCATGTGTCGATGTATCATAGGCGCCTTGCGTCCAATGAGTGGATGACATCTGTCCCAACGATTAGCCGACACGTGTTTCCTCCAGCTGATGATGATTTTACACGTGGAAAATCCCCATTGGTCGGGGTTGTTAACGGGTTATCGGATCCAAAACAGGACCCGATAGCTTAACAACATTCCGTTATGGTGGATGCCACGTGTCGGTTACCCTTGACGAAAGAACTTCTGTGACGCGCGATTTATCTACATGGAAGTGGACACTCCCGTGATGATAATTTTGGTAATGTCATGGAACACTTCTATGACAACACATGTATGACTATCTTGATTCTGTCATAAAATCGTCATGGATGTACATGCATGATAGAAAATGCGACCTACTATGACAGACACGTATCATCACGGAAGTGTATTTTTTGTAGTGTAATGAGTTAGTTGTGGGATGATGCATTACATAACGCGTAAAGAGACTTGCCGGTAACGAGATTGAACTAGGTAATGAGATACCGGTGATCGAATCTCGGGCAAGTAACATACCGATGACAAAGGGAACAACGTATGTAGTTATGCGGTTTGACCGATAAAGATCCTCGTAGAATATGTGGGAACCAATATGAGCATCCAGGTTCCTCTATTGGTTATTGGCCGGAGACGTGTCTTGGTCATGTCTACATAGTTCTCGAACCCGTAGGGTCCGCACGCTTAAAGTTCGATGACGATCGGTATTATGAGTTTTTGTGTTTTGATGTACCGAAGGTAGTTCGGAGTCTCGGATATGATCACGGACATGATGAGGAGTCTTGAAATGGTCGAGACGTAAAGATCGATATATTGGACGACTATGTTCAGACACTGGAAGTGTTTCGGGAGGTTTCAGACATTTACCGGAGTACCGGGGGGTTACCGGAACCCCCTGGGGAGTATATTGGTCCTAATGGGCCTTGGTGGGAGAAGAGGAGGGGCGGCCAGGGCAGCCCCCTCCCCCTCTAGTCCGAAGTGGACAAGGAGGGGGGGGGTGCCCCCCTTTTTCCTTCTCCTCCTCTCTCCCTTGCTTCCCTTCTCCTACTCCTACAAGGAAAGGAGGAGTCCTACTTCCGGTGGGAGTAGGACTCCCCCCTTGGCGCGCCCTCCTCCTGGCCGGCCGCCTCCCCCCTTGCTCCTTTATATACGGGGGCAGGGGGGCACCTCTAGACACACAAGTTGATCTGTTGATCTCTCCCAGCCGTGTGCGGTTCCCCCCTCCACCATATTCCACCTCGGTAATATCATAGCGGTGCTTAGGCGAAGCCCTGCGTCGGTAGCATCATCAACACCGTCATCACGCCTTCGTGCTGATGGAACTCTCCCGCAAAGCTCCGCTGGATCGGAGTTCGTGGGACGTCATCAAGCTGAACGTGTGCTGAACTCGGAGGTGCCGTACGTTCGTTACTTGGATCGGTCGGATCATGAAGATGTACGACTACATCAACCGCATTGTGCTAACGCTTCCGCTTACGGTCTACGAGGGTACGTGGACGACACTCTCCCCTCCCGTTTCTATGCATCACCATGATCTACGTTCCCCAACAAGATTACCATACCCAGATGCCCCATCATTGTTGCTCAGAGTGACATTGACAGACCTGGAGTCCTGTCCTAGCTTCTTGTACTTGTTTGGGCACTTATTTTCCCAATGTTCCTATGAACCACAAGTAAAGCAGCCATCCCTCTTTTTATCTTTCCTCTACCCTTCTTCTTGAAGGTAGTATTATGTTGAACAGATTTCTTTCCCTTGAACTTGTGAAAATTCTTCTGCACCACATTGGCGCCAGAAGAACCTTCTGCCCCTTTCACGTGTGAGTCCTTTGCTATCGAGTTCTGCTCAGCACTTAGATGACCAATGACATCCTCAACAGAGAATTCACGTCTCAAGTGGTTGAGATAAGTAGCAAAGTTCCTCCATCCAGGAGGGAGTTTTGCAATAATGCAACCCGCGATAAACTTGTCCGGTAACTCACACTTTTGGAGTTCCAGCTCCTTAGCGATGCATTGTATCTCATGAGCTTGGTCCAATACAAAACGATTATCAACCATTTGTAATCATGGAACTGCTCCATAGCATACAACTCGCTTCCAACATCGGTTGCGCCAAATTTAGCTTCGAGCGCATCTCACAAATTCTTGGCTACACACATATGGAGATATGCGTCAACTAGCTTGTCTCCGATCACAGTAAGACGTCTCCCACAAAGATGGTGGTTGCTCCCTAAAGGCATTCTCCTGTCCAGAAGCAATCGTTACCGTGGGAGACACACCACCAACCCAGAACACGTTCATTGCTGTGAGCCACAAGGTAGTCCTCGTATGCCAACACTTAAAATGCATCCCGGTAAACTTTTCTGGTTGCAGAGTAGCAACGAAGCCATGAGTTGAGAAGTGCCTAAAATAAGGTTTTTGGGTTGTTGGAAATATTAGCACTTCTCCGACTAATCTAATCCAGGAGTAAGCAGTAAACATGGCAAATAAAGCATGCATCTGAAAGATCAAGGATGTCGCCTAGAGGAGGGGGGTGAATAGGTATTTTAAGATAATTACATTTTAGGCTTGAACAAATGCGGAATAAACCTAGTGGTTAATTTGACAAGCACAAAATCTACAACAACTAGGCTCACCTATGTGCACCAACAACTTATGCTAAGCAAGATAAATAACTAAGTGATAGCAAGATATATAACATGAAACACTATGGCCATCACAAAGTAAAGTGCATAAGTAAAGGGCTCGGGTAAGAGATAACCGAGGCATGCGGAGACGACGATGTATCCTGAAGTTCACACCCTTGCGGATGCTAATCTCCGTTTGGAGCAGTATGGTGGCACAATGCTCCCCAAGAAGCCACTAGGGCCACCGTAATCTCCTCACGCCCTCGCATTACGTAAGATGTTGTGAATCCACTAAGGGACCCTTGAGGGCAGTCACCGAACCCATACACTTTGGAGAAACCTTGGGGGCGGTCACCGAACCCGTATGATGTCTACGTGAACTACGTCGGTATTTCCCCAAAGAGGAAGGGATGACGCAGCACAACAACAATAGGTATTTCCCTTAGTGATGAGAGCAAGGTCATCGAACCTGTAAGAGAACCACGCAACACAACATAAACAACCCCTACACACAAATAACAAATACTCGCAACCCGGCGTGTTAAAGGGGTTGTCAATCCCTATCGGGTAACGGCGCCAGAAATTGGCACAAAGACAGGATAAAGTTGTAATAGATAGGATAAATAGATCGCAAATAAAATAAAGTGCAGCAAGGTATTTTTGTATTTTTGGTTTAATAGAACAGAAAAGAAAAGCAAATAAAATAGATCACGAAGGAAAATATATTAAAGAAGAGACCCAGGGGCCGTAGGTTTCACTAGTGGCTTCTCTCGGGAAAAATAGCAAACGGTGGGAAAACAATTACTGTTGGGCAATTGCTAGAACTTCAAATAATCATGATGATATCCAGGCAATGATCATTATATAGGCATCACGTCCAAGATTAGTAGACCGACTCCTGCCTGCATCTACTACTATTACTCCTCACGTCGACCGCTATCCAGCATGCCTCTAATGTATTAAGTTCATGGAAAAACAAAGTAAGGCAATAAGAACGATGACATGATGTAGACAAGATCTATTTAAGTAGAAATAGACCCCATATTGTTATCCTTAATAGCAACGATACATACATGTCATTTCCCCTTCTGTCACTGGGATCAAGCAACGTAAGATCGAACCCATCACAAAGCACCTCTTCCCATTGCAAGATAAATAGATCAAGTTGGCCAAACAAAACCCAAATATTGGAGAAAAAATACGAGGCTATAATCAATCATGCATATAAGAGATCAAAGAAGACTCAAATAACTTTCATGAATAAAAACATAGATATGATCATAAACTCAAAGTTCATCGATCCCAACAAACACACCACAAAAAGACTTACATCATATGGATCACCAAAAGACCATTGTATTGAGAATAAAGAGAGAGAGAGGAAGCCATCTAGCTACTAACTACGGACCCGTAGGTCTACAAAGACTACTCACGCATCGTCGGAGAGGCATCAATGGACATGATGAACCCCTCCGCGATGGTGTCTAGATTGGATCTGGTGTTTCTGGAACTTGCGGCGGCTGGAATTGATTTTTGTCGACTCCCCTAGGGTTTCTGGAATATTGGGGTATTTATAGAGCAAAGAGGCGGTGTAGGAGGCCACCGAGGTGGGCACAACCCACCTGGGCGTGCCTGGGCCCCCAGGCGCGCCTTGGTGGGTTGTGCTCCCCTCGGAGCACCCCTATGGTACTTCTTTGGCCCAACAGGTGTCTTCTGGTCCAGAAAAAATCCACAAAAATTTTCACTGAGTTTGGACTTCGTTTGGTATTGATTTCCTACGATGATAAAAACAAGCAGAAAACGGCAACTCGCACTGGGCACTATGTCAATAGGTTAGTACCAAAAAATGATATAAAATGATTGTAAAACATCCAAGAATGATAATATAACAGCATGGAACAATAAAAAATTATAGACACATTGGAGACGTATCAGCATCCCCAAGCTTAATTCCTGCTCGTCCTCGAGTACATAAATGATAAAAACAGAATTTTTGATGCGGAATGCTGCCTAACATGTTCATCACATAATATTTTCTTTGTAGCATGAAGATTTGGACTTTTATATGGTTCAAAGCAATAGTATAGTTTCGGCATGAAGACTTTAATACTCAAGCATATCAACAAGCAACCATGTCTTTCAAAATATCAACACTAAAGCAAGTTATCCCTAGCCCATTATGCTCAATCATTGATCCATTTTCATGAAACACGCTCGCATATTAGCTACACTCAATGCTCAAATACGATCATAGTGCCCCTTAGTTGGTTCTTTACAAGAGAAGATGGAGACTCAAATTCAAAATAAAAAATGCATAAAGTAAAAGAAAGGCCCTTTGCAGAGGGAAGTAGGGATTTGTAGAGGTGCCAGAGCTCAAAGTGAAAATTGAGAGATAAAAACATTTTAGGAGGCATACTTTTCCCACCAACGAAAATGACTTAGAGTTCCCAACACTTTCCATGCTAGATATATCATAGGCGGTTCCCAAACAGAAAATAAAGTTTATTCTTTTTCCACCATCTTTCACTTTCCATGGCTAACCGTATCCACGGGTGCCCCCCATACCAACACTTTCCTAGGAATTTATCATTGGACAACATAAAGTAAATTCATTTTTCATTTCAAGATTGGGCATCCCTGATACCTTTGTCGTACTCCCGTGCAATGACAAGTGAATAAACACTCATCATGAGAATAACACATCTAGCATGGAAAACATCGGCCACCCCTCACCGCCTCGCGAGCGGTACGAGCACACAAAAGAGAAATTTATTTTGAAAATTACAGATGGCACATGCAATTTGCTTAGAATGGCACGGAATTACCGCATATAGGTAGGTATAGTGGATTCATATGGCAAAACTGGATTAAAGGGTTTTGGATGCACAAGTAGTGATCATACTTAGTGCAAATGAAGGCTAGCAAAAAGATTGAGAAGTGTCCAACCAAGAAACGAAAAATCTCGTACCCAAGAATTAAGCATAAGTAACACCGAATAATGCACCACAAGTAGGATATAATTTCATCGCATAACTTTTGGCTTTTGTGCTTGCATTAGGAATCACAAACCTTAACACCAATATTCTTACTAAAGCACAATTACTCATCAACATGACTCACATATCATATCGTCATATCTTGAAACCATTACTAAGAACCAAGTTTATTTTGTCCAATGATCTTCATGAAAGTTTTTATTATATTCTCCTTGGATATCTATCACTTTGGACTAGTTTCATATGTTGCTTTTAATAAGCTCAAAGAAATTTAAGTGAAGAACATGAGCATAATATTTCTTTCTCTCAAAATAATCTAAGTGAAGCAAGAGAGAAAAAAATTACTAACTCCCAAATAAATCTAAGTGAAGCATGAGAGCATTTCTTCAAAAATAACTAAGCACACCGTGCTCAAAAAGATATAAGTGAAGCACTAGAGCAATTCCAAGGCTCTAAATTTAAGTGAAGCATAGGAGAAAGCATAGCATAATTTTTTGATCTCCCAAAAAGGTGTGTCCAGCAAGGATTCAAGACTTAAAACACAAAGCAAAACAAGCAAAGACTCATAATATGTGACGAATAAAAATATAGCTCCAAGTAAAATACCGATGGTCGTTAGAAGAAAGAGGGAATGCCACTCGGGGGCATCCCCAAGCTTAGTTGCTTGCTACTTCTTGAATATTATCTTGGGGTGCCTCGAGCATCCCCAAGCTTAGCCTTTTGCTAATCCTTATTCCTTCATCCATCATAATCTCATCCAAAACTTGAAAACTTCAATCACACAAAACTCAACAAAACCTTCGTGAGATTCGTTAGTATAACAAAGCAAACCACTTTTCTATGGCAAAAACTCTTCAAAGAAAACTATAGAATCATCAAAACAAGCACACAACGCCAAGAAAATAGAATCTGTCAAAAACAGAATAGTTTGTAGCAATCTGACTACTTCAAATACTTATGTTACTCGAAAGAATTCTGAAAAATTAGAACAACATGAGAAATTTGTTTATTAATTTTATGAAAAAATAATAAACTCAAAATCACTCTTCAGATAAAAATTAAAAATAATTTCGTTAGCAAAAAAGTTTCTGTTTTTCAGCAAGATAAAATCAACTTTCACCCAAATCACCCCAAAGGTCTTGCTTGGCACAAACACTAATTTAAACCACAAAACACATCTAATTAGAGGCATAATTGGGTAATTTATTGAAAATAGCAACAAAACCAAAATGCAAAAATATACAAGTTGGGTTGCCTCCCAACGAGCGCTCTCGTTTTACGCCCCTAGCTAGGCATAACGCGTGGGATCTAAGTGTTGTCATCTTTAGTTCTAGATCCATACGATGCCCTCATGATTGATTCATATGGTGGCCTAATTATTGTTCTAGGGAAGTGTTTCATACCCTTCTTCAGTGGAAATTGGAATTTAATATTGCCTTCTTTCATATATTCACGACACCAATAGTACGTAAAAACGGTCTACCGAGTATAATTGGGCAAGACGGATTACAATCAATATCAAGAACAATAAAATCTATGGGAACATAATTCCTATTTGCAATAATAAGAACATCATTAATTATTCCCATAGGCTTTTTAATAGTAGATTCCGCCAAGTGCAAATTTAAAGAGCGTTCTTCAATATCAGTAAGACCAAGCACTTCACATAAAGATTTCGGAAGTTTAGAAACACTAGCACCCAAGTCACATAAAGCAAAACACTCATAATTTTTAATCTTGACTTTGATGGTAGGTTCCCATTCATCATGTAATTTTCTAGGAATTGTAACTTCTAATTCCAACTTTTCTTCAAAAGCTTTCATCATAGCATCAACAATATGTTTAGTAAAAGCTTTATTTTGTTCATAAGCATGGGGTGAATTTATCATGGATTGCAACAAAGAAATACAATCAACCAAGGAGCAACTATCATAATTAAAGTCTTTGTAATCCAAAATAGAGGATCAAAGAACTTTGGGTACCATTGAAGCTAATTTCAGAATCATTTTCAAGAAACACATAACAAAGTTACTGGAAGTCAAAAGATTATATTGGAAATCTAGGTTTAAGATGAGAAGTATACAACTGGATGATGAAAATACTGAATTTTTTCATGCTATGGCTACCCAAAGATACAGGAAGAATTTCATTACTTCTTTGCAAGATGAAGATGGGACACTTTTTCAAACCCATGAACACAAGGCTGCCATTATTTGGAAATAATATAAAGATAGACTGGGAAAAGCTATCAACCCTCCTATACTTTTCAATCTTGAGGAAATTATCCAACCTAAAGATTTATCTGAGCTTGAAGCCCCTTTCACTATGGATGAAATTGATCAACTCATTAAAGATATCCACTCTGACAGAGCACCTGGACCTGATGGTTTTAATGGCTTATTTCTGAAGAAACGTTGGGATATCATAAAACAAGATATCTACACTATGATCTAGGATTTTTTTGAAGGAAACATTGATATTCAGAGTATTAATACTGCTTTTATTACACTCATACCAAAGATTGCAAACCCTTTGACATGAATGATTTCAGGCCTATATCTCTGGTGAGTGTTCCACTCAAAATAATTACAAAGCTCATGGCCAATAGAGCTCAGAAAATCATTTCACAGGTCATTCACCCAAATCAATATGGTTTCATAAAAGGGAGAAATATACAGGACTGCTTGGGATTTGCTTTTGAATATATTCATCTATGTCATCAATCCAGGAAGCCTATCATCATATTCAAACTTTATTTTGAGAAAGCTTTTGACAAGATTGAATACAATGCCATTATTAACATGTTAAAAGCAAAAGGATTTGGCCCTAGATGGATAAACTGGGTTACTAATATTCTCAATACTGCATCAACATCTGTCCTGTTAAATGGTGTTGCTGGGAAAAAATTATTTGTAAAAGAGGAGTCAGACAAGGTGATCCTCACTCTCCACTCCTTTACATCATTGCTGCTAATCTTTTGCAGTCCATTGTGAATGCTTCTTGGGCAAATGGTGAAATTACCCTCCCCATTAATCAGGCTTATGGACTGGACTACCCTATTATCCAATATGTAGATGATACATTAATGATCATGCCTGCAGATGAAGGGCAACTCAGCCACCTCAAATACCTGCTTAATATTTTCAGTTTGTCTACTGGGCTATTTGTGAACTACAGCAAATCATCCTTGATCCCAATAAATATGGATCAATTATCAACAAACAACCTGGCTAACTCCTTTGGTTGTAAAGTTGAAAGCCTCCCATTCACTTACCTTGGACTACCTATGGGGACCACTAAACCTTCTGTTCATGACCTCATTCCAGTTATATCCAAGATTGATAAGAGGTTATCAGGGGTGGCTAGATTTATGATATACTCTGGGAGGCTCACATATGTAAATTCTGTTGTTGCTTCCATGCCTATATTTGCCATGTGTTCTCTTAAGGTCCATGTTACCATTCTGGACCATGTGGATAAATCAAGCAGAAATTTCCTTTGGTATGGAAACGAAATCAATAAAGGTGGTAAATGCCTGGCCAGCTGGGAGATGATATGCAAACCCAAGCAACAAGGAGGTCTTGGGGTTTTGAACCTCAGAGAACAAAATAAAGCACTCCTCATAAAGCACTTATTCAAATTCTATAACAAAGTGGATGTTCCATGGGTAAAATTAATCTGGGAAGCTCATTACCATGAAAATGTTGTCCCTCATTCCAACAGGAGCAAAGGATCATTTTGGTGGAAAGACTGCATGAAAATGTATGACCTATTCAGAGTAATGACTAACTGTGATATCAAATCTGGCTATACTAATTTGCTATGGGAAGACTTATGGAATGGTGGTATTATGAAAATCAAATACCCTGAGCTTCACTCTTTTACACAAAAAGAAAGTATATCAATCAAAGAAGCCAAGGAACTTGAGAGCCTTTATAGTCTATTCCAACACTTTCCATTCAAGCCCACCAGCAATTTCATTTGCTATCAGATGAGCTGAATAATATCAGGAATTCAGATAATAAGGACATATGGACATTCAAATGGGGTAACAGTCAGAACATTACAAAGAAGATTTATGGATACATTATGAATGGTGAGGATGCTCCTGCAACCTTTAAATGGATATGGAAATCATGTTGTCTACCAAGACACAAATTCTTCTGTTGGCTTATGTTAAATGACAGGATCAATACATGTGACCTTTTGATCAGAAAGAGCATGCACCTAGATTCCACTATATGTAATCTATGCAACAATGAAGAATATGAAGACAGAACTCACCTCCTATTCACTTGCCCATTTAGTCAAGGATTCTGGTGGAACATTGGCATTGAATGGAACTCTGATTTGGAGATCAACACTATGATCATTGATGCTAAACACAGATATAAAATTGACCACTTTATGGAAGTCATGATTCTTGGATGCTGGAGCATATGGAACCAAAGGAATGGCCTAATTTTTGAGGTGATACCCTGCTCAATAAATGAATGCAAGAGTGACTTCATTAGATATTTCAAGATGACCATGCTGAGGGCTAAACCCACTCTAAAAGAGGGCATGTCCTCTTGGATAGACAATATTTAATTTCTCAATAAGTTCTTTCCTCCCCTCCCCCCTCTGATTGTACCTCCTTGGTTGTCCCCCCAACAACCACTTAAATATGTAATTTGGATTACTATCTTTATAAATGAAAATGACTCACAGTAGGGGGTTTACCCTACTGTTCTTTGGTAAAAAAAAAGACTTCTTCAAACCCACTTTTATCAATTTTCTCAACAAGATTTTCAGCCTTCAAATTATAGGGACGCCTTCTAGCTAAAGTTGAATCTTCTCCAGTCCCTTTTTCATCAATCTTAATTTTACTAAACAAATAATCAATAGAAGAAACACCAATGATTTTAAGATCTTCGTCACATTTATGAAAGCAATCACTAGAAAATGCTTTTCTAAAGATTCTCTTTTAGCTCTAAGCATATCGGTTCTTTTCTTACTTTTATCCATATAAACATAAAGATCTTTAATTTATTCTTCAACTTTAGGCAAAAAAAAATCATCTTGAGAGTTTTTACATCATGAGAAATTCTATCAATACTTATAGACATATCATCAACTTTATTCAGGTTTTCTTCTATCGTAGCATTGAAAACTTTTTGAGTATTGATAAATTCTTTTAATATTACTCTCAAGATCAGAGGTGTTTTTTTATTATTATTATATAAGAGGGATTACCATAGGAATTACCATAATTATTATAGGAATTACTAGGAAAAGGCCTAGGAATAAAATTACCTCTATAAGCATTGTTGTTGAAATTGTTTCACGAGATAAAATTCACATCTATGGCATCACTATTTTTCTCAATCAAAGTAGACAATGACACATCATTAAAATCAATAGGAGCACTTTCATTAGCAACCAACTTCATAAGAGCATCAACCTTTTCACTCAAAGAATTTATTTCTTCTACCGAATTGACTTTTTTATTAGTAGGTGCTCTTTCGGTATGCCATTGTGAGTAATTTTCCATAACATTATCTAGAAATTTTGTAGCTTCATCCAAAGTAATTTCCATAAAAGTACCCCCTGCAGCGGAATCTAAAAGATTACGAGAAACAAAATTTAACCCCGCATAAAAATTTTGTGTGATCATCCAAAGGTTTAACCCATGAGTTGGGCAATTCCTTAGCATCAATTTCATCCTTTCCCAAGATTTTGCAACATGCTCATGTTCAATTTGCTTGAAATTCATAATCTGGGTTCTAAGGGAAATGATTTTTGCGGGTAGAAAATACTTAGTAATAAAAGCATCCTTGCACTTCTTCCAATAATTGATACTATTGCGAGGCAAAGAAGAAAACCAAATTTTTGCGCGGTCTAGCATAGAAAACAGAAATAATTTCAACTCACAACATCATTGTCCACATATTTTTTCTTTTGCATATCGTATAATTCCACGAATGTGTTAAGATGGGACGCGACATCCTCATTAGGAGTACCGGCAAATTGATCTTTCATAATAAGATTCAGCAAAGCAGTATTAATATCACAAGACTCTGCACTAGTGGCAGGAGGAGAAATCGGAGTGCTAATAAAATCATTGTTGGTATTTGAAAAATCACAAAACTTGGTGTTCTCTTGAGTCATGGTGACCGAGCGCCGGTAGCAATATGAGATCGAATCAAGAAGAAAATGCGGTGATTAGTGTACAACCTCTTTGGTGGCACCGATTAGGCCGCTGCTTCATCCGAGGAAACAGTGATGATGATGCTCTTCCGGTGGTGCAGGTGAAGACGGTGGTGTGGGAATGGAGGTGGCGTGAAAGATGAGGGAACATCGGGGCAGCTCCTTGGAGGTGGAGGACGGGGTGGCTGAACCGGCAGGACGACCAGATCGATGACGGATCCTCATCCGGTATGATAGATGAGGGACATCGAGGTGTTGTTGTGGACGACGTCGTCGGGGAAGAGGCTCCGGCTGGGTGGTGGACGGAGGAGGGTGTGGGGCTTCGCGGATTTTCGCGGCCTCGATGTACGAATGGGTGGGCAGATGGGATGGGAGTGGGGAACCATGGCTTAGGGACGCGCTTGTCCGAAATGTGGGGTAAGTTACAAAAGTACCCCCACCGATTTGAGGCGGTTCTTTCGGTTCAGGGGTATCACGGGCATTTCGCGTGTCGTGATTTCATAGGAGGCGGGAGTTTTCGCGCGCGTTGTAATTTTGGAATAGCAAGGCGCGGGTTGAGATGGAGGGAGTTGTCGGAGCAGAACGAGACAAAGATACATCTTAAATATTTCGGGTTAACAAGGCGCGGGTTGAAGAGGCGGGAGTTTTGCAACATGATAGACAGAGACGCTAGCTTGAAATTTCGGCATAACAAGGCGTGGCTTGAAATTTCGGGAGAACAAGCTTAACGTGTACCCAAAAAAAGACAATTCGCACCTCATCACTAGAGAGAGCCATGTCCCGTTTTACTATATTACTATAAATGCATTGAAATGCAACCAAAAAAATAAAAAAATCAGGACAACAAACATAACGTGTACAGTACCAAAACAATTTGCACTTCCCTGAACAATAAAAAAAAACAATTGTGTTGTCTAGCATATGTATTAAATTTGAGTACATTTTACCTGTTTGAATGGGTTGTACTCGGGTTAGTTATACAACCATCTAAATATTATCTTCACAACACATGACATGAATGAAGGAGAAGTAAATTCCTATATAAATATGAACTACATGTATATGCGATCTCAAATTCAAATATATGTATCCATTTTGTGTTGAATTCAAATCATAGTACATGTATGCTCTAGCTAGATGTTCGGAATCTATACCATGTATGATATACTACGTACAATGTGTTTAACACGCACAACACACACACAAACACCATTTAGACTAGTAAGGTACACATGCATTGCACGCATGAGATTTGGCAACCAAATTATGAATAAATACCACATTATCGCATGTAAGCTTTGAGTCATATATGCATGATGTAGATGTTCGTTTAGTTCTTATAGTTCATTTCATTCAAAATCATCTAGTTTTTATAAGAAAGCTAACCTATTTTAAGATTCATGGAATTGTGCGTTGTAAGGCATAAAGTAAAAACAAATAATGGCAAATCATGTAGAAAAACATATGGGCAATTATGATATGGAAGATTCTAGAACAAAGAAGAAGTTCTTATGTTTTGGGGTTTGTGTATTATGCTTAAGTTCAACCATGGAGTCTTCTAGATTGTACATGTGGCAAAATCTGGTGGAATCTAGATGATATCCAATGGCCAGTAGTGCTCAAATTTGCCATCTCTGCACCATCGGATTGGCCTCATCCAACGACCATCTTTCAAAGTTAAAGTTATCCGCACACTATATAAAAAATATAAAATATAATACATATAGGGGTATAGATATATATATGTGATGCGAAAGCCACTGATCATCTTCAATTAGAATAGTGTGTCCATGCATGGATGCAATGTGGCCAAACGTTGTCTGCCATCGGTATCTCAAATTCAAATCAGCCTGACCTTGTTCAATGTGTATACATTACAACATGCTCGTTTCCAAACCACACCGTGCAGATCTCCGTTATATTCATGCATGCATGGGTTTCAAACATCATGATCTCTTATTCAAATATTTGAATTCAACTTTACATTGATTATGACCTCACCTAGTCTTTCACACCCACACAGTCGTCGTTCTCTTTATAATTGTACCACTAACTTTCTCTCGTGCATGCATGCACACACACTACCAGTCGGCATTATAGATCGCACACATGCAATCTTTTTATTCAGGTCGGTCTCCCATGAAGGCACACACCCCCCTCTCCATCATATAGGGCATTCTTTATCTCTCACGTGCATGCACAATGATCGATGTTCCTCTATGTGTGTGTATACAGCTAGGTCTTTCATAGATTTGCACATAAACTGATCAATCTATATATCTAGTGAGGTCTCACCCTCTTTCCCACGTCCACATCGATCAATCTATACCTCTCTATATAGGATTACATATATAGCTAATACACCCACATTAATTATATATCCAACGTCCCCCTCTCATCTTCCATGCCTTCCGCTTCATCTCTCAGACGCGCGCACAATGGTGAAGACAGGGGGCAGCAAGGGCCCTGCCCCCCTAACATCACCGTATATCGAGGCTAATATGAATGTGATCATTAGACAATTGCTGGTAAAAATGGTTTAAGTCGATGAATTGGCCCTCCTCGTAAAGGATTAGCAATGCTTGGCCCCCTAGCTCATGGGACATTTTTCATGGCTCCGCCACTGCGCGCAACAGCGCACGTTCTCGCCCCCTCTCTCTAAATATCGATCTCGCACTTATGCACTCCTTCATAGTCTCCCTCCACTCGGCCCCTCGCACCATCTTCTAGCCCCCCAACGGATTTTGCCACATGTAGAATCTAGCAGACTCCATGATTGAACTTAAGCATAATGCACAAACCTCAAAACAACAGTGGTTCTCCTTTGTTCTAGAATCTTCCGTATCATAACTGCCCAAACTTTTTTTCTAGTTGAATTACCATTATTTATTTTTAGTTTATGCTTTACAACGCACAATTCCATGAATCATAAAATAGATTAAGGGCTTTTTTGATTCAAAGGATTCTCAAAGGAATTTTGGAGGATTCTAATCCTTAGGAATTTTTCCTATCTTGGTTGTTTGATTCGCAGGATTGTAAACCATAGGAATTTTTCCATATGATTCATTTGCACTAGATTTCATAGGAAACATCCCATCCAACCTCTTTGAAAGAATTCTGCGTTTTTTCTATGCACAATAAAACACTCGTACAATCCTGTAGGATTCAAGATGACATTCCACTCTAATCCCATGTTTTTCCTATTCCAGCGTTTTGGAAATCCTACGAATCAAAGAGGCCCTAGGTTTTTTTATAAAAACTAATTGATTTTGAATGAGATGAACTATAAGAATTAAACGAAGCTCTACATCAGGCATATATGACTCAGAGCTTACATGCTATAGTGTGGTATTTATTCATAATTTGGTTGCAAAATCTGATGTGTGCAATGCACGTGTGCCTTACTAGTACTTCGAGTATGTGCAAAACATGTAAATTAGAATTCCAATGGCACGCTACACAGTGTCTCTCTTACAGTTCATGAAGCCACGTGGCACATGCGGAGGCGTTGTCGCGACCTCCTTGTGTGGATTGATCACAGTCATGTGTTGCTAGTTCCAGAAGAATGTACTCGTCCTCCCTGAGCCACACTGGCGGTACATGCACGAAGCGAAGATGTGCACACATGCCACGCACGCACTCATTCCCTCGCACGCACACGCGGGTACACGGGCAGACACAATTTTGTACCAAGATCCACCCCATGTGATAATTTGATGCGTGTAAAGTCCTTCACTTCATTGATGGTCAATTAATACAATGCATGCAAGTTGAGTGGATGTGAGGGCGGAAGAAAGACATTATTACTCCACTGCGCGCATGCAAGTAGTTAAATCATGGGTTGCTAGTAGTACTTCCATTGGTCTCCTTTATATCTTGTGCCAATTTTTGACAGTAACATAATATTTACGCATTTGAGCAGTGTAGTCTACTTGAAATTTATGTTCCACTAAACTCATCGGGAGCCGTTTCGGGCCTCAAAACCAAAACCATCAATTAATCTTTAGCTTGTTCCCATCACATCCGAAAGTACTAGTGCTACAATTAAGTGCAAGCCTGCTCACACCTACTAGTACGTATCAAACCTGAATGTGTTCCCACTATGCAGGCATTAGTACTAGTGCTAGTACTTAGGTTATAAAAAGGGGAACTACCTAACTGAAAATTACTCTACCTTTCCTCCTCATAAGTGCTTCTTCTTTGTCCGTCCTTGCCATGGCCGATGCGCAGAGCTCTAGGTCGATAACTACTCGTAACAAGGGAGCGGCAACCAAGGCTGCAGAAAAAAAAGAGGGCTCGCCACCACGCAGAGACCTCGAAAGATCTCTCACGGGCAGGCGATGGCTCCCAGGAGCGCCCTAGCCGTGGAGGCGAACATGCCGAGCTGGCGGCGCTGGAGTCGTTATCCCTTGACAGCATGCCCGATCAGCTCAATAAGCAGAACGAGTTCATTCATGGCTTGGTGGAGCTTCTGAAGGAGAGCCTCGATGACATGCCCGCTGTGCTCAATAAGAAGGGGAGTTGACCGCCGGCTTGGTGATGCTGCTGAAGAAGAGCATTGCCTGAGATAAGAAGGTGACCGGCGAAATCCTACAACTTCAGGAGGACAAGGCAAAGCTCTGCCACGAGCTCAACCTGCTGAAGGAGAAGAACGCCGGCTGGAAAAGGCTTCATGAGAGTAGTAGTTCCTCGATGAAGATGCTGCAGGCCCTCGTCATGGAACAGAAGGAGGAGTTGGCGAAGCTCTGCATCGAGCACCTGGCAGCTGTCAAGGTACGTAATGCAGCTGTGGAACAGATGATGAAGGCTCGCGTCGAGAAATCCCGTGTCATGGACAGAATGAAGAAGATGGCGGAGGAGACGCGCAAGGAGATGGAGGTCATGGAGGCGATGAAGAATCAGTTATGACTCCACGATGAATTAGATCATTTGGGCTGATAATCTTCCTTCTTCTTTTGCTCCCGTGTTTCTTCTTTTGCTTCGGGTGTTTCACCGCACGTGTCATGTTCTCTGCGAGGCATGAGTAGAACAATGCTAACAATGAGATGACTAGCAAATTAGATCATTTTTATCGCCATATGGCACTGGGCTGCCGTGTTTCGTGCTCCTCCGTCGTAGTACTACTCCAGTGGAAAACTTGAGTATACCACACGGTTCTTTGCTCCTCCTCAGGTCGTCGGCACATTTATACGAGCAGTCAAATCACAAGGCCCCGCCTTCCAGCAGTAATGAGCCGTCAAATCACAAAGGCCCTCGCCTCTCGTGAAAACAACCAAGCTAGACTGCCCCGCCCTCTAGCCTTTTAAAAAATGTATACTTTTGTATAGTAGTAGTATCGATGGATTGCGCCATGGATCAAAACTAACAAGATTAAAGTAAAGAAAAAAGGTGGTACATATAGAGAGCGCTCGTCACCAAAGCATGCATATAGTACTATTAAAGAAATAAAGAAATTAGCATACCTATTTAATTCTTGGGTTCTTATTATTTATGCCACTAGTTGTGTATCACTACTGAGTTTTGCCATTGGAAGTTATTACTACTCAAAAATGCCATCGATCTGTGAGATGCTTGCTCAAAAAATGCAATTAGATATCTAAAAAATGCCATCATTAAGTTAGATGTTTGCTCAAAAAAGCCATAAGACATTGTTATTTTCACGTCAAACCCGTTGACCATGTTACATGACAAAAATAAGCCGATTCTCACAATGATAAGTGTGGCCCCGCTTGTCAGGAGTAACCAAGCGAATAATTTTACAGGAAAATAAGAACGCTGTTGGGATCAAGTAGGCTCCACACTTCATTTTACTGTAGTGAGATAGAGGGAGAGCTGGCATGTTGGTCCATCGGTATTTATGTCATTATAACATGGCAAAAGAGATTTGAGTCACAATAATGGTGTCCAACACAACACATCCCTCAAATAAAACTAAGCACCCTGGTATTCTTTGACAAAACTAAGCACCCTGAAATTCTTTGACAACTAAACTGTTGGCTATATGATGTTGGCCATATATATTGTACGTATATAATGTGAGGAAACGAGTGGTAGTACTATACCAACTAAAAGATGAAATGTAAGAAATATAACGAGAAGAAACATAACATAGTTCTGTTGGGGGCTCAGCACAACACACCCCTCAAATTAAACTAAGCACACATGAAACTAAACTAAGCAACTAATCTGATAGACACTGCATTAGAACCACCATGAGCAACGACACTGCCACCTTACTCGGAGTCCTCGTCCATGTCCTCAACTTCGTCCTTGTCCCTCTTCCTCTTGGCCGATGCTTCTTTGCTTGAACCGCACACTTGGCTCTTGCTCTTCATCCAACCCTTGTAGATATTGAAACAAAGGTAGCCATCCATTGCAGTGTACTGGATGTGGTTTATATCTAGTATATTCCACTGCCATGCATGATGATGAAACGTGTGCGGAGGTTTATCCAGTTTACCGTACGAAGGATGAACCATGGCTCCTGCCAGGGTTAGCATTGAAGGCTGGCCACGGGAGGGCAGCAGCCGATTCTTCTGGAGGTCGAAGGGGTTGCCTACAACGAGGCCTATCCAACCCAGGACTCTTTTGTCATTTGTCAAGTCTACAGTAACGAATTTGACTAGGCCGCCCTTGAGGAAGTTCTTAAATTCCTCGCACTCAACGTCAGCATGACATATGTGGTAGACCAAGCATAAGTCATGCACACAAACCTAGATCATGACGGGATTCTTCTTCTCTTCCTCCTATAGATCGTTCTCTTGTCCCAGGACTGTGGTGTACTCAACATCTAGCCCAGTGACCCACTCATCATTTGAGTTTTCGAACATGCATTTGAAGCGAGCAAGGCATCCTTTCACCGTCGCGGAAGAATGGGTGTAGATGATGTCGAACTCATCCCCGGTGATGGTTCTAACCTTGTACTCACCGCCGATCATGGAGATTTGGGACACCATGGATTTCGGAGGAGGGTTAGGATTAGTGGAACTGTCGTAATGTGAAACAATGGGATGACTAGGAGCAAATTGCCGTAATGTTAAAGGACGTCCGGGGACAACTATGAGCGAACTGCCAATGGTTTTTCGATTGTAAAAGTGCTGAGTGGGGCGTGCGAACGACAAGGTAGTGGCTTTCCTGGTGGATAAATGGATTCATGCACAGTGCTATGGGGGCCCATTTAGATTTCATGTCTACTCGACGCCCAATTAAATGGCTTTTGATGTCATGTCAAGCATCGGGAAAATTACAGGTGATACGAAGCTTTCCATTCTCCCATGATACGGGCTTCCGAGAGCCCTTGGATCTAAGATCGAATGATTCTAGACCTATGGGTGAATATCCTATCCTAGAGGGTTATTCTACAAATTTTCAACAACTTAGCATGCGACCGTTCGATCTCGGATCCAAGGGCTGCCAGCAGCCCGTATCATGGTCGCGCCTACCACGACCGTCGCCTTGCTCGCGCAGTCGCGCCCTTGGAGATTTAACACGGTGCGTTAGGCTATCTGATGTTGGCATGTCATACATAGTCATCACTTAGTCACTCATACTACAACAAGGTTAGCTATAAGGTTGGCTATAAGAGTATTTTTTTACTTCTCTCTATCTCTTTCTTTGTAGTATTTATTGCATTTGCCAAGGAATGACCTCTTTCAGTGAAATGGTGCTTAGATGAGGTGCTAAGGGCATTAAATGGCTTAGCAATCAACTCCCCAATGCATAGGTTCTTAGTTTTTTGTTGCTAAGTTTGCTTCATTTAATTAGCTATAGACTCAAAAATTGTCTTTTCACCTAGGTACACGCGCTTAGCACCGTTTCTTCCTTGGGTCACCAAACTAGTCTCTCTCTTCTTAATTAACTTGCCACATCAGACTTTATGCCTATGTGGCAAGCTTAGCACCTGTAGGAGCAAGTAACTACAATAGTGGGCTATAAGCCCGCTTTACATGGCATTTTTGCAAATATGGAGGAAAGAGGCAAGGAAAAAGTGGAGGAGTGGGCTTTCATGCAAGAGCCAACCTCTACATGGTGGAGCATTGGGAGAGGCACCTGCATGGAGGTGGTCAGGAATCGGGAGACTCACGCCGGTCGTAGCACCATAGTTAAAATGATAATGGCAAGTCAAATCAGGGGGGCCCACCTATCCAGCGGTAACTCGCTGTCAAATCACACAACCCTACGTTTGCAGCAGCCTACTCCCTCATCTTCTCACGTCTCTGTCGAACCAACTAGGCGGAACTGCCCCGCCTACCGCGCAGGAAAAGCCCCGCCCTCGACTTTTAAATAGTATAGTATACTAATTTTGTATCCATGGATTGCGCCATGGAGCAAAGCCTCAAGAAAACAGCGATACACATGTACGGAGTATACAGCACGCCCGTCGCATTCGCGTCGCACACACATGTGGGACTGCAATTGAGAACCGACCATAGGCACACTCCCCGGCCCCGCAAGTCGGGTGAGTTAATTGAAGAGAGAGACGAGCGATAGTACTAGAGAAGTGTTGTACTCCCTCCGTTCCAAAATATTTGTCTTTCTAGGCATTTCAAATGGACACAACATATAGATGTATGTAGACATATTTTAGAGTGTATATTCATTCATTTTGCTTCGTATGTAGTCACTTGTTGAAATTTCTAGAAAGACAAATATTTGGGAACGGAGGGAGTACATACGTTGGTACCTGGACAATCCCTGCAAGACACGAAAGATCAGTTTGTCCATGCATATGACCAGACTCCAGCAGACACACCTGGATTGGCTATCATATGCATATGCAGGCTGTGTTGTACAGGGTTGTAGTTCTGGTGAGAAATCTAAAAAAGGTTTCTTGTCATCTTGCAAAATTAGGTGTCATGTGCTTCGGATCATTGTGAGGGTTAAACAGCGACAACTGAGTTGGGCTAGTCATTGAGGGCACATGCACGAAGACTACTCGGCTGCCATCTAGGTCAAGCCAGTTATGTTAATTAGAACATTTATCGACGGACCCCTTTTCTACGAGTTTATCTTTATTTTGAGCTTTGATCTTCGTCTAGTTTGTCCGTCGGGATTCATCTTGTCTCCTTTGGGCAGTGAGGTTATGATTTCTTGTCATGTGGCATTTTTTTGTGTTATATGTTATAATCCGGTGCTTCAGATCAAAATGACGACAACTGCACCTCCGGGGCACGTGCATGAAGACTTGTCAACAGTCATTGACGAGGTCAAGCCGGCTCTGGTAGACAAAAGAAAACTAGTACTCCACTATATAGGTAGGAGCCTCCGTGCTTGCTTGCTAGTGTTGCTCTCTGCACACTGTCTCATCCTCTCCAGATCTAAACACGACAGTGGTGGCCACACTCTCTTTCTCTGCTCACCGCTGGTCACAAATCCAGCCAGATCCTCTCCGCCGAGGAAGGTGAGAAGGTGCAACATTCACGCGGTCGTCCTTGGTGACGGCTCTTACCCACTATCGGCGCATCCCGATCAGCGTGCCTTGCCGTTCTCTCCCAAGCATCATTGGCGAGGGAGGGCCTCCGACCCCTTCTTCCTCGCTGCCGTAGTGTGGGCAGATCCAACCTCCCGCCGCCCACCTAGAGACATCCCGGCGACCCTCAGGTATAACTTCCTTCGAAACCGGCCTTGCTCTACTTCCCGAGCTCCTGACATCACTGCATTTGTATCTTTTACTATTTCTCAGGCCCCCTCGTAGATAGGATCGATCGGCTGTTCAAAAACCACCTAATTTTTTACTCTTAAGAGGTAAAACTAGTTCATGCACTCGAATCTAGTGCTACTTGGTTCAAACAAGGAAGAAAGGGGGTGGGGGTGGGGGAAGATTTGATACCTGAATCTAGGACTTGGTCAAAAGAGGAAATAATGGGGGCGAAAAGTAGCAGAGACTTGCTATCCAACTGGTCTCTAGGTTTAATAGGGAAATAAAGGTAACACAGTACAAACTCAATATAAACCCGATCTATTGGTTGAAAAAGGAAAGAAAGTGAGGACTGGGGGACAAGTCAACAGAGTAAGTCCAGCACTAGATTTGCTAGCCTCACACAGTATAAGGTGGCTATACCAAACAAAAATGGGACCAACCCAAATATCCTCTTTTGATGTTTGTTGCCCCGAGCCACTCTTATGTAATGCCACCGGTAAAATGTAGCAGTCGCACTGTTAAAAGTAAGGACACGTTAAACCAATGTTGTTTTCAATGTAATGCCTCCAGTAATATGAATCAATGGCACTTTTTTTCATGTCCTGCTAAATTTCACATTAAGGTAAGTTGCTTCTTTTTGTTAGAAATGCAACTGTCCTGGTCCGCCTTCTCTCCTGTGCCCAAATACCGACTCTGTAGCAGCTGTTAATGTAATGTTGCTGGTAAAATGAAGCAATGGCACCATTAAAGTAATGTCGTATTTAACGGTTGTCATAGTTAATCCTAGGATTGCCATTCAGATAAGGAACATGCTTCTTTTCATTTGATGCATGTTTCATCACTTGTTAGTCACCCTCCTTTCCCCCTTTTTTGTGCAAACAGAGATATACATTTCACGCTTGATCTTAGTTGAACTGCACTAATGATATCCAAATTATAGTTGAACATTCCAGGAGCTTCACGACCAACCTTGATGCTGGTCAATTTTATTGCAACTAATGAAGAAGAAGCTCTGTGGGTTTCGTTTTCTGATGGAAATGGAATCGGGGCTGGAGCCCTTTACTTAAAAAAAGAAGAAGAAGCTCCTAGCTCATGGGACATTGCTTCATTTTAGGTGAACTGCACCAAAAGGTCCCATGAATGGAATCATCCATATTGGTGACTGGTGTCATCCCTTCTACGATGGCGTTGACTGCAGATATGGTTCCCATCATGAGGTATGTTCCTTTTTGGTATGATCGTTTGCCAAATATCCTGCATGTTGATCTTGCTCTTGTGCTACTGTTTTGGCACTGCCATGATAAAGTAGTAGTTTATTATTTTGCACCTTAATCTAGTGGCACTATTAGTTTGAGGCAATGTTTTGGCACCGCTAGTGCCACTGTTTTTTTTGTATATCGAAAGAGGGGGTTCCCTCCGATATCATTAAAGAAACCCAACCATAGAGAACCATTATCCGACAACATCTCAGTGTAAACGTGCAGTTATGCAACTGCTACTAGAACGGACTGAGTACTAGCAGGAGACAAGTTTGCCACATAAGCTAGGCAGGTAGGGGGACACAACACCAGCTCGACCAAGTTTGGATTACAACCCAAATGCTACCACAGAAACATTAGAGGGAAGATAGGGACGGAAAGAGCCAGCTTCAGCATCCCAGTCTAAGCACCCCCGGCCTTCATCCTTGCGACGCACGGTACACCTCGTTTGCCACCTGCTCGACCCTAGTGTCACTGATCAAAATGAAGTAATATTATAATTAAAATAGAGCGAGTGTCCTCTCTATCATTTCATTTCCAATGTAGATAAAGAAAGTGCTTCTCTTTGTTAATGTATGTTTCATCAACTAGTCCCATTGTTAATGTTTAAGCGTTTCTGCAAACTGGGGTGCTTTAATTTTAGTTGATCTGCACAAAAATAGAGATTTGAATGTCTCAAGGCCCCTCCTTGTACTACTGCTGTACACTGATGTTCATCACTGGCAGAAGGTGTATCGGGGAGACTTGGGACGATATCCAGTATAAGGCATACTGTATGAGGCGTCGCAGGGCCCATCTCGCCCTCGCAGCATGGCATACTATGATACTATCACAATATTTTCTTCTATTTATTTTGTGTGTTTCATCAACTAGTGCCACTATAATGTAATCATGCTTTTTCATTATCTGTGCAAACAAGGTTATTCAGCTGCATTTTGGTGGAACTGCACAAATGTACGGATGGAACCGACATATATGCAGAGTGCGAGGTGTGCAAAGTGAAAACTTATAACGCCCTCGATGCGGCTATATCTCCCATGTGTCGAAGCACGACTTAGAGGCATAACCGCATTGAAAGCAATGTCGCAAGTGAGGTAATCTTCGCACAACCCATGTAATACATAAGGGAAAAGATACATAGTTGGCTTACAGTCGCCACTTCACACAATACATAAATAAACATCCATCATCCAGATTACACTCAAGGTCCGACTACGGAACCAAAATAAAAGAAGACTACCCCAAATGCTACACAGATCCCCGATCGTCCCGACTAGGCACCTCTACTGATCATCTGGAAACGATACATAGTAACGACCAAGGGCCTCATCAAATTCCCACTTGAGCTCGGTTGCGCCAGCTGTGCTGGTATCCTCGGCACCTGCATGTGTTTTGGTAGAATATGTGAGCCACGGGGACTCACCAATCTCACACCCGCGAGATCAAGACTATTTAAGCTCAAAGGTAGGAAAAGGGTAATATGGTGGAGCTGCGGCAAGCACTAAGCATATATGGTGCCTAACATACGCAAGTGAGAGCGAGAAGAGAAGCAACGCAACGGTCGAGAAGCTAGAAGCGATCAAGAAGTGATCCTGTAACTGCTTACGTCAAGCATAACTCAAACCGTGTTCACTTCCCGGACTCCACCGAGAAGAGACCATCACGGCTACACATGCGGTTGATGCATTTTAATGAAGTCAAGTGTCAAGTTATCTACAACCGGACATTAACAAATTCCCATCTGCCTCATAACCGCGGGCACGGCTTTTGAAAGATTATATACCCTGCAGGGGTGTCCCAACTTAGCCCATCATAAGCTCTCACGGTCAACGAAGGATAAACCTTCTCCCGGGTAGACCCGATCAGTCTCGGAATCCCGGTTCACAAAAAATTTCGACAATGGTAAAACAAGATCAGCAAAGCCGCCCGATTGTGCCGACAAATCCCGATAGGAGCTGCACATATCTCGTTCTCAGGGCACATCCGGATTGTCCAAACTTCCGATAGGCCAGCCCAGAGTTGCCCCTGGTGGCCACCGGCGGTTGACAGGTTGGACCAACACTCACGACGAGCACTGGCCCGGGGGGGTAAATAAAGATGACCCTTGGGCTCGCGAAAACCCAAGGGAAAAGGGCTTAGGTGGCAAATGGTAAAACCAAGGTTGGGCCTTGCTGGAGGAGTTTTATTCAAAGCGAACTGTCAAGGGGGTCCCATAAATCACCCAACCGCGTAAGGAACGCAAAATCCAGGAACATAACACCGGTATGACGGAAACTAGGGCGACAAGAGTGGAACAAGACACCAGGCATAAGGCCGAGCCTTCCACCCTTTACCAAGTATATAAGGTGCATTAATTAAACAGGAGATATTGTGATATCCCAAAATATCCATGTTCCGACCAGGAACAAACTTCATCTTCACATGCAACTAACAATGCTATAAGAGGGGCTGAGCAAAAGCGGTGACATAGCCAATCAATGGTTTGCTAGGGCAGGATGGTTAGAGGTTTGAAATGGCAATGGGGAGGCATGATAAACAATGGCAGGTAGAGCTAACATAGCGAAAGAGCGAGCAACTAGCAAAGCAAAGATAGAAGTGATATCGAAGGTATGGTCATCTTGCCTGCAAAGTTCTTAGAGTTGTCGAAGGCTTGATCCTCGAAAGCGTTCTCAACAGGTTCCTCGTTCACCTACTTGTCTCCTGGCTCTACCCAAATCAAGAACACAAGCAAAGGAACCACAATAAATCACGGTGCAATGCACAAGCAACAAGATGCAATACATGCCATGATATGCGAGATGTGATATGCAATGCATATGCGTGCTCCGGAAGGGAAAATATGAAAAAGTCATCAACTTGGCAAACCAAGTATGCCGCTGGAAAGATGAGATGATTTCGGTTGAAATCGATATAAAGATCACCGGAATCGGATGCACGGTTTGCAAATGGCAAGCAAAACAATAATGACACAAAGCTGCGATTAACAGCACGATGCTACTTAGCATGCAACAAGAAACTATACTACAGCACCCCAACATACAAACAAATCATATGGAAGTGATCTACAGGAGATGCTTAACAAAAGAGGAACACTGAGCTACGGCTAAATCACATCATAACAGGTTCAAACAAGCATGGTGAAAGTGCAAAAAATATCAGGCTGGACATGGCATAAACAGCATCAGGAAGCAATGTTCAGAGCAAGTTATCAACATGCTACAGAAACTTATAATAGCAAAACAAGACATGGCATGAATCTACTCAAAGCATAGATCAAAAGTCCCTTACTGACCATAAGCCAAAAAGGATCAGAAAATATGATGGCACCCATGTAAACATAGCAAGTTTCGTTAACAGATTCAGCAAACAGGGCATGACATTGACAGAATTACGAAGGCACCTTCGTGAGCTCGATGCACTCACTACAGAGCACCTCATGATAAACTAAGCATACACACATCAAGAAGACATGGCATAGAAGCTATACATGGCAAGAACAACATCATAGCATACACGGATCAACTACAACAACCTCGTAAAAATTGAATATCATGCAAACAATCCGCCAGGAAACATTTTGTAGCAAAAGTAGAGCACGAAAATGACATGCTAAACTACTCCATAATTTCAAACAAGGGCATGAATGGATAGAGCATAACCATATGTTCAAAACATCCTTACTGAAGTATTCCTAAATATGCATGGATCTCTCTGTAGCAACATGTTTACATGGCATCACAATAACAGTAGAACAGGGACTAAAATCAGCAATATCACGAAGCCTAGTTTGCATGCTTGTGCTAGTCACCACATTGATCACAAAAATACATGGCATACACCCCTGTAAAGCTGGCATGGCATAGATCAAAACATATGTAGGGCTCAAGTTCATAAGATGCACACATTAATCATGGGAAAAATGACAAAAGTGCAAGTTCTGTTAAGAAACAGAAACTAACATCACATAACCCTCTTCCAACAGCATTTCGGGCATCAAGATGAGCTCAAATGTAAATGATGCAATGGAATGAAATGATGTACTCTTCGAGGCGAACAATTTGGTATGCTACATGTCCAAAACGGAGCCACGGGTGCAAAGATGTGATGCGATGAAGATGCAACAATTTTCTGGCAGAAAATGACTGAAAAAAAC
>NC_041391.1:222523882-222533284 GCF_002162155.2 Triticum dicoccoides
GGGCGGCGCGGTCGACGCGGGGCGGCGCGACCAGCGGTGGACGGCGCGGGCGAAGTCAGCGGGGCGTCGGGCGGCGAAAACGGCGGCGGAGGAGACGACGTGCGGCGGCGGGGCAGCGGGAGGCGGCCGGCGGACGGGCCTTGCGGGCCCGCTGCGGGCTCGCGGGCCGGCGGCGGGGGCTGGCGCGGCGGCGACACGTGGCGCGGCTTGATTCGTCGGGTGGCGCGGGCGGACGTGTCCGGCCGTCCGGATTTCGTCCGGCGGCGCGAGGGGAGCGGGGAGACTAGGGTTTCCTCCGGATTTCGGGGAAGGGATCTATATTTATAGGTAGAGGGAGCTAGGAGTGTCCAAATGGGGTGTAGTTTTCGCCCACACGATCGTGATCGAACGACCGAGAGCATGGAGGGGAGTTAGATGGGTTTTGGGCCACTTTGGAAGGGGTGTTGGGCTGCAACTTAAAAGAGGCCTTTGCGGATATGCGGATAACCGTTGGAGTATTAAACGAGCTCCAAATGACCCGAAACTTGACAGGTGGTCTACCGGTGCTATACCAGGGCCACTTGGCAAGGCTCGGTCCATTCCGAGAACGTTCAACACCTGCACAAGAAAAGAGATAAGAGGGGTGCGCCGGTGCATGTGGGAGTGTCGGAATGCAAAACGAACAACGGGGAAAATGCTCAGATGCATGAGACGAACACGTATGCAAATGAGATGCACATGATGACACGATATGAGATGCATGACATGAACAAAATGCAAAACGAAAAACAAAACCCAACCACGGAGGGAATATCATAGCACATAGCCGAAAATGGCAAGAGTTGGAGTTACAAAGATGGAAAGTTACATCCGGGGTGTTACAACACTCCACCACTACAAAAGGATCTCGTCCCGAGATCTAGGACTGAAAGAACTCCGGATATTCGGAACGGAGGTGATCCTCGCGCTCCCAGGTGGCTTCTCGGTCGGAATGGTGTGACCACTTCACTTTCAGGAATTTGATTGACTTGTTGCGAGTCTTGCGCTCGGTTTCTTCGAGAATAGCAACGGGGTGCTCATGATAAGAGAGATCTTCTTGGAGGTCGATCTCTTCAAAGTTGATAGTGTGCTCAGGAGTCTTGAAGCACTTGCAAAGCTGTGACACGTGAAACACATCGTGCACGTTTGCAAAGTTGGATGGAAGCTCGAGTTGATAGGCGAGATCGCATCTTTTGCCAATGATCTTGAAAGGACCCACGTATCTAGGGGCAAGCTTCCCTTTGATGCTGAAGCGACGAGTGACTTTCATTGGAGAGACGCGGAGGTAGACATGGTCCTCGATTTCAAAAGCCAAGTCACGGTGCTTGCTATCATAGTAACTCTTCTGACGCGATTGCGCGACTTTGAGATTCTCACGAATGACTTTGCACATTTCTTCGGCTTCTGTGATCAAGTCGTTGCCAAGAAGTTGGCGTTCACCTGTCTCGGACCAATTGAGAGGAGTACGACACTTTCTGCCATAGAGAATTTCGAATGGGGCCTTGCCCGAACTCGCTTGGAAGCTGTTGTTGTAGGAGAACTCAGCATATGGAAGACAATCTTCCCACTTCATGCCAAAGGAAATGACACAAGCCCTGAGCATATCTTCAAGGATTTGATTGACTCGCTCGACTTGGCCACTTGTTTGAGGATGGAAAGCTGTGCTGAAACGAATGTTGGAGCCCATGGCCTTCTGAAAGGAGTCCCAGAAATTAGAAGTGAAGATGCTTCCGCGATCTGAAGATATCAATTGTGGAATGCCGTGCAAGGAGACAATTCTGGAGGTGTATAGCTCTGCCAGTTGAGCTGCTGTGATAGATTCTTTGATAGGAAGAAAATGAGCCACTTTGGTAAGCTTGTCAATGACAACGAAGATAGCATCATTTCCACGCTTGGACTTAGGAAAACCAGTCACGAAGTCCATCTCGATATGGTCAAACTTCCATTCCGGAATAGCAAGAGGTTGAAGGAGACCAGCTGGTCTTTGATGTTCCGCTTTCACCCTTTTGCAGACATGACATTCATTCACGAATTGAGCAATTTCTCGCTTCATTCGAGTCCACCAATATGACTGCTTGAGGTCATGGTACATCTTCGTACTTCCAGGATGAATGGATAGGAGGGAATTGTGTGCCTCATTCATGATTACTTTTCTCAGATCGCCTTTGGGAACCACAATTCGATCCTCGAAGAAAAGAGTATCTTTGTCATCCAAGCGATAACACTTGTATTTGGAAATGCCCTTGTCAATACCACGTTTCACCTTCTTCACCATGGTATCCAGGAGTTGTGCCTCACGAATTTGATATTCCAAAGTAGGAGAGACTATGAGGTTGGCAAGACAGCCTTGAGGAATAACTTGAAGATTCAGCTTGCGGAAAGCTTCACAAAGATCTGGTTGAAATGGCTCGAGAATTAGACTGTTGCAATAAGCCTTTCTGCTTAGAGCATCTGCAATCACATTCGCCTTGCCAGGAGTATATTCAACACTTGGATTGTACTCTTGAATCATTTCGACCCATCGAGTTTGCCTGAGGTTGAGGTTTGGTTGAGTGAAGATATACTTGAGGCTCTTGTGATCGGTGAAAATGTCCACTTGCCTTCCCAATAAGAGATGTCTCCATGTTACCAATGCATGGACAACTGCCGCCAACTCAAGATCGTGAGTGGGGTAGTTCTTTTCATTGGGCTTCAACTGGCGAGAGGTATAGGCCACAACTTTTTTCTCTTGCATTAACACAGCACCGAGACCTTGAAGAGAAGCATCGCAGAACACTTCGAATGGCTTGGATTCATCAGGAGGAGTCAAGACATGAGCTGTGACTAGCTTCTCTTTGAGGGTGTTGAAAGCAACGTGACACTCAGGCGTCCAGACATACTTGACATGCTTCTGGAGGAGGTTGGAAAGAGGCTTTGCAATCTTAGAGAAGTTTTCAACGAATCTTCGGCAATAGCTTGCAAGACCAAGAAAACTGCGGAGCTGCTTGACATTCTGAGGAGGTTCCCAATTCACAACTGCAGACACCTTCGCCGGATTAATAGAAATTCCCTTGGCGGAGATGATGTGACCAAGATAAAGAACTTCATCAAGCCAGAACTCACATTTGGAAAACTTCGCATAGAATTGATGCTCTCTAAGCTTGTCGAGCACCAATCGCAAATGTTTGGCATGATCCTTCTTATTCTTGGAGAAGACCAAAATATCATCGAGATACACCAAGACGAATTCATTTGTGTAGGGGTTGAAGATAAAGTTCATCATTCGAGAGAATGTTGGAGGAGCATTGACAAGGCCGAAAGACATGACAGTATATTCATAAGAACCATAGCTTGTTCTGAATGCTGTCTTGGGGATATCTTGTTCACGAATGCGAATCTGATGATAACCCATACGAAGGTCAAGCTTGGAGAATACTTTAGCACCTTTGAGTTGCTCGAAAAGCTCATTGATGTTGGGAAGTGGATACTTGTTCTTCATTGTCTTCTTGTTCAATGGACGGTAATCGACGCAAAGTCGGTCCGTGCCATCCTTCTTCTGGACAAAAAGAACTCCACAACCCCATGGAGATGAACTCGGTCTGATCAAACCCAGACGCTCTTGTTCATCGAGC
Source organism: Triticum dicoccoides (assembly GCF_002162155.2). Taxonomy (NCBI): domain Eukaryota; kingdom Viridiplantae; phylum Streptophyta; class Magnoliopsida; order Poales; family Poaceae; genus Triticum; species Triticum dicoccoides. The sequence continues at coordinate 222,527,512 of NC_041391.1, forward strand.
TGTTTCTTCAATTCCTTCAGCTCCTTGGGTCCAAGCTTGTAAGGACACTTGCAAACAGGTTCAGTTCCCGGCTCAAGATGAATAACGAATTCAACTGGCCGATGAGGAGGCATACCCGGAAGCTCTTCTGGAAAGACATCTTGGTACTCACAAACGACTGGAATTTGAGAAATAGCATCCAATTCGCCCTTCTCATTGAGAGAAAACAACCGAATGGTTTCATCGCGAGTGGCATAGATGATAACATCCTCAGAAGGGTGAGTCAATTGAATTTTCCTGGCGGCACAATCAAGCTGAGCCTTGTGCTTAGAAAGCCAGTCCATCCCAAGAATTAGATCAATATCAGAGTCGCCAAGAACAACTGGAGAAGACAGAAATTTATAGTCGCCCATCTTGATGGAAACATCCGGAACCATGGAGCTTGCATTCATGAATTTACCCGGAGAGACAACTGATAACGGTCTAGGCAAATCTTGAAAAACCATCTCATGCTTAGATGAAAAAGGTCTTGAGATGAAACTATGCGATGCACCAGTATCAAATAAAACTTTTGCAGGAATATCATTAACTGGAAGATTACCGATAATCACATCTGAAGAATCCTCTTCCTGAGCTGCATTCAACATGTTGACCTTTGCAAACTTGGAATTATGCTTGACCACTTCATTGCTTGAAGATCTCACAGGAGGAGGAGGAGGAAGGCGCCTTTGATTGAAACACTTGTTCGCATAGTGACCTTTCTGCTGGCACTTATTGCAAGTCACTTCTGAGAGCGGACGGCGATAAGTAGCATTTGACCTTGGAGCTTGAGGCTGAGACTTGTTCTGATAGCTTGGGTTGGGTGGGTGGGAAGATCCACGACCACCTGAGTTCTTCTGTTGGTAAGGCTGACGAAACGGAGGAGGAGGAAGGTAGAACTTTTGCTGCTTAGCTGCCACTTGAGACGAAGAAGAAGACTGAACTGCATCCCTGATTCTCTTCTTAGACGCCTCACACTTGAGCTGAGCACCTTCTTGCTTGAGTGCCATATTGTAGAATTGATCAAACTGAGTAGGCTCAACAAGAACAAGAGCTAACTGCAGATCCTCTCTAAGGCCACCTCTGAATTGATAGATCATACTCTTTTCATCAGGAACGTCTTGTTTAGCGAAGCGAGCAAGTTTCTGAAACTGCTTGTTGTATTCGTACATTGACATGTTGCCTTGCTTGAGATTGCGGAACTCCTCACGCTTGCTCTCAACAACACTGGTAGGAATGTGGTGAGCTTTAAAGTCCCGACAGAAATCAGTCCAAGTAATCACTCGACCACCTCTAGAATCTTTGTATTGCTGGAACCAATCAGCTGCCTGATCCTTGAGCTGAAAAGAAGCGAACTTAACGTAGTCCTCAGGCCTGACATTGCTACATTCGAAATGCTTGTTGATATCCACGAGCCAATCATCGGCGTCTGTGGCCTCGGCACAGTAGCTGAAAGACTTCGGCTGATTTGCAACGAATTGGTTGAGGGTAGGAAACTGAGGCTGATGATTGAACTGCCCTTGACCTTGATTCCCTTGGTTGCCTTGGCCTTGGTTGCGCTCTTGCATGAGCTGAATCATCATCTGGGCATGTGCGTTTGAGGCTGCCATTAAAGCTTGCCATGCCTCCGGAGGTGGAGGTGGAGGTGGAGGGTTCGCCTGACTCCCATCATTGCGTTTCGGATTCTGACGCGTTGGCAGAGCCATCCTGAAGAGGGTGACATCCGTTAGCATCTTGATAGACATATAGACAAGTTGAATCAACGAATAGAAATTGCAACATATAGTCTTCACAATAAACATTCGAACAAGGATGAACGAATGAATTCCAAAGTAAACATCACGTCCATTAAGGTGAGAAGCCACTTGATAAGAGATTTATGAAAGAAAATTAAAAGGCAAGGTACGGATGGAACAAATAAGTGGTAAGGATTACCCAATCACGAACCAAATATCTATGGGAAGAAATGCTAGAGCTACTTGAATCCCACCTATAAACTCCCGAAACTTTCTGGTTATGCAAGCAAGTGTTGGGGATACAGGGGAAGCAATATATCTCACTCAAACTAACAATCCCTACATCCAGCTATATCCATCCTTCAACACATAACCAAGAAACCTTTGGAAATCGTGTACCTCAACCTTCGAAAAGCATCTGTTATACGAGTCATGGCAATACTCCCGAGCTCGCCCCAGTACTGGGTTATCGGGGTTATCTCACCAACAACTGTACAAAAGAGATTTTCGATGTCGGCAAAACTCAGGTATTCCAGAAGTGCAACGATAAAATTGTGACGACAACACCTCAGAGCTCAACTCCCCGGGACACTGCCACAACCCCTAAATGTCAGGAGGCACCAAGAACAATATTCTCGTCACAAAACCATCGGAACGATAACAAGATACCTGCGTGATCCTAAAATTTTTTTTAGTGAAATTTGAGGAGAGGAAAGTCAAAACATCTACGCCAGGAGACCTCACTAGAGCGATGAAGGGACTGAGGAGTAAAAAGAATCCTACTCTCCGATATATATACTCCTAAGACTCAAAACATTTTTGTTCTAGACTCAACATCGCCAGCAAACAATCAAGCAGGGGGCTCCTAAGTCAGGGCTGGCTCTGATTACCAACTTATAACGCCCTCGATGCGGCTATATCTCCCACGTGTCGAAGCACGACTTAGAGGCATAACCGCATTGAAAGCAATGTCGCAAGTGAGGTAATCTTCACACAATCCATGTAATACATAAGGGAAAAGATACATAGTTGGCTTACAATCGCCACTTCACACAATACATAAATAAACATCCATCATCCAGATTACACTCAAGGTCCGACTACGGAACCAAAATAAAAGAAGACTACCCCAAATGCTACACAGATCCCCGATCGTCCCGACTGGGCACCTCTATTGATCATCTGGAAATGATACATAGTAACGACCAAGGGCCTCATCAAATTCCCACTTGAGCTCAGTTGCGCCATCTACGCTGGTATCCTCGGCACCTGCATCTGTTTTGGTAGAATCTGTGAGCCACGGGGACTCAGCAATCTCACACCCGCGAGATCAAGACTATTTAAGCTCAAAGGTAGGAAAAGGGTAATATGGTGGAGCTGCGGCAAGCACTAAGCATATATGGTGGCTAAGATACGCAAGTGAGAGCGAGAAGAGAAGCAACGCAACGGTCGAGAAGCTAGAAGCGATGAAGAAGTGATCCTGTAACTGCTTACGTCAAGCATAACTCAAACCGTGTTCACTTCTCAGACTCCGCCGAGAAGAGACCATCACGGCTACACACGCGGTTGATGCATTTTAATGAAGTCAAGTGTCAAGTTATCTACAACCGGACATTAACAAATTCCCATCTGCCTCATAACCGCGGGCATGGCTTTCTAAAGATTATATACCCTGCAGGGGTGTCCCAACTTAGCCCATCATAAGCCCTCATGGTCAACGAAGGATAAACGTTCTCCCGGGAAGACCCGATCAGTCTCGGAATCCCGGTTCGCAAAACATTTCGACAATGGTAAAACAAGACCAGCAAAGCCGCCCGATTGTGCCGACAAATCCCGATAGGAGCTGCACATATCTCGTTCTCAGGGCACATCCGGATTGTCCAAACTTCCGATAGGCCAGCCCAGAGTTGCCCCTGGTGGCCACCGGCGGTTGACAGGTTGGACCAACACTCACGACGAGCACTGGCCCGGGGGGGGGGGGTAAATAAAGATGACCCTTGGGCTCGCGAAAACCCAAGGGAAAAGGGCTTAGGTGGCAAATGGTAAAAGCAAGGTTGGGCCTTGCTGGAGGAGTTTTATTCAAAGCGAACTGTCAAGGGGGTCCCATAAATCACCCAACCGCGTAAGGAACGCAAAATCCAGGAACATAACACCGGTATGACGGAAACTAGGGCGGCAAGAGTGGAACAAGACACCAGGCATAAGGCTGAGCCTTCCACCCTTTACCAAGTATATAAGGTGCATTAATTAAACAGGAGATATTGTGATATCCCAAAATATCCATGTTCCGACCAGGAACAAACTTCATCTTCACCTGCAACTAACAATGCTATAAGAGGGGCTGAGCAAAAGCGGTGACATAGCCAATCAACGGTTTGGTAGGGCAGGATGGTTAGAGGTTTGACATGGCAATGGGGAGGCATGATAAACAATGGCAGGTAGAGCTAACATAGCGAAAGAGCGAGCAACTAGCAAAGCAAAGATAGAAGTGATATCGAAGGTATGGTCATCTTGCCTGCAAAGTTCTCAGAGTTGTCGAAGGCTTGATCCTCGAAAGCGTTCTCAACAGGTTCCTCATTCACGTACTCGTCTTCCAGCTCTACCCAAAGCAAGAACACAAGCAAAGGAACCACAATAAATCACGGTGCAATGCACAAGCAACAAGATGCAATACATGCCATGATATGCGAGATGTGATATGCAATGCATATGCGTGCTCCGGAAGGGAAAAGATGAACAAGGCATCAACTTGGCAAACCAAGTATGCCGCTGGAAATATGAGATGATTTCGGTTGAAATCGATATAAAGATCACCGGAATCGGATGCACGGTTCGCAAATGGCAAGCAAAACAATGACACAAAGCTGGAATTAACAGCACGATGCTACTTAGCATGCAACAAGAAACTATACTACAGCACACCAACATACAAACAAAGCATATGGAAGTGATCTACAGGAGATTCTTAATAAAAGAGGAACACTGAGCTACGGCTAAATCACATCATAACAGGTTCCAACAAGCATGGTGAAAGTGCAAAAAATATCAGGCTGGGCATGGCATAAACAGCATCAGGAAGCAATGTTCAGAGCAAGTTATAAACATGGTACAGAAACTTATAATAGCAAAACAAGACATGGCATGAATCTACTCAAAGCATAGATCAAAAGTCCCTTACTGACCATAAGCCAAAAAGGATCAGAAAATATGATGGCACCCATGTAAACATAGCAAGTTTCGTTAACAGATTCAGCAAACAGGGCATGGCATTGACAGAATTACGAAGGCACCTTCGTGAGCTCGATGAACTCACTACAGAGCACCTCATGATAAACTAAGCATACACACATCAATAAGACATGGCATAGAAGCTATACATGGCAAGAACAACATCATAGCATACACGGATCAACTACAACAACCTCGTAAAAATTGAATATCATGCAAACAATCTGCCAGGAAACATTTTGTAGCAAAAGTAGAGCACGAAAATGACATGCTAGACTACTCCATAATTTCAAACAAGGGCATGAATGGATAGAGCATAACCATATGTTCAAAACATCCTTACTGAAGTATCCCTAAATATGCATGGATCTCTCTGTAGCAACATGTTTACATGGCATCACAATAACAGTAGAACAGGGACTAAAATCAGCAATATCACGAAGCCTAGTTTGCATGCTTGTGCTAGTCACCACATTGATCACAAAAATACATGGCATACACCCCTGTAAATCTGGCATGGCATAGATCAAAACATATGTAGGGCTCAAGTTCATAAGATGCACACATTAATCATGGGAAAAATGACAAAAGTGTAAGTTCTGTTAAGAAACAGAAACTAACATCACATAACCCTCTTCCAACAGCATTTCGGGCATCAAGATGAGCTCAAATGTAAATGATGAATGGAATGAAACGATGTACTCTTCGAGGCGAACAATTTGGTATGCTACACACCCAAAACGGAGCCACGGGTGCAAAGATGTGATGCGATGAAGATGCAACAATTTTCT
>NC_041391.1:222533717-222542797 GCF_002162155.2 Triticum dicoccoides
CGGCGAGGTCGGCGAAGAGGCGCGGGCGGCGAGGTCGACGCGGGGCGGCGCGACCAGCGGTGGCCGGTGCGGGCGAAGTCAGCGGGGCGTCGGGCAGCGAAAACGGCGGCGGAGGAGATGACGTGCGGCGGCGGGGCAGCGGGAGGCGGCCGACGGACAGGCCTTGCGGGCCCGCTGCGGGCTCGCGGGCCGACGGTGGGGGCTGGCGCGGCGGTGACACGTGGCGCGGCCTGATTCGTCGGGTGGCGTGGGCGGACGTGTCCGGCCGTCCGGATTTCGTCCGGCGGCGCGAGGGGAGCGGGGAGACTAGGGTTTCCTCCGGATTTCGGGGAAGGGATCTATATTTATAGGTAGAGGGAGCTAGGAGTGTCCAAATGGGGTGTAGTTTTCGCCCACACGATCGTGATCGAACGACCGAGAGCATGGAGGGGAGTTAGATGGGTTTTGGGCCACTTTGGAAGGGGTGTTGGGCTGCAACTTAAAAGAGGCCTTTGCGGATATGCGGATAACCGTTGGAGTATCAAACGAGCTCCAAATGACCCGAAACTTGACAGGTGGTCTACCAGTGCTATAACAGGGCCACTTGGCAAGGCTCGGTCCATTCCGAGAACGTTCAACACCTGCACACGAAAAGAGACAAGAGGGGTGCGCCGGTGCATGTGGGAGTGTCGGAATGCAAAATGAACAACGGGGAAAATGCTCGGATGCATGAGACGAACACGTATGCAAATGAGATGCGCATGATGACATGATATGAGATGCATGACATGAACAAAATGCAAAACGAAAAATAAAACCCAACCACGGAGGGAATATCATAGCACATAGCCGAAAATGGCAAGAGTTGGAGTTACAAAGATGGAAAGTTACATCCGGGGTGTTACAACACTCCACCACTACAAAAGGATCCCGTCCCGAGATCTAGGACTGAAAGAACTCCGGATATTCGGAACGGAGGTGATCCTCGCGCTCCCAGGTGGCTTCTCGGTCGGAATGGTGTGACCACTTTACTTTCAGGAATTTGATTGACTTGTTGCGAGTCTTGCACTTGGTTTCTTCGAGAATAGCAAAGGGGTGCTCATGATAAGAGAGATCTTCTTGGAGGTTGATCTCTTCAAAGTTGATAGTGTGCTCAGGAGTCTTGAAGCACTTGCAAAGCTGTGACACGTGAAACACATCGTGCACGTTTGCAAAGTTGGATGGAAGCTCGAGTTGATAGGCGAGATCGCCTCTTTTGCCAATGATCTTGAAAGGACCCACGTATCTAGGGGCAAGCTTCCCTTTGATACTGAAGCGACGAGTGCCTTTCATTGGAGAGACGCGGAGGTAGACATGGTCCTCGATTTCAAAAGCCAAGTCACGGTGCTTGCTATCATAGTAACTCTTCTGACGCGATTGCGCGACTTTGAGATTCTCACGAATGACTTTGCACATTTCTTCGGCTTCTGTGATCAAGTCGTTGCCAAGAAGTTGGCGTTCACCTGTCTCGGACCAATTGAGAGGAGTACGACACTTTCTGCCATAGAGAATTTCGAATGGGGCCTTGCCCAAACTCGCTTGGAAGCTGTTGTTGTAGGAGAACTCGGCATATGGAATACAATCTTCCCACTTCATGCCAAAGGAAATGACACAAGCCCTGAGCATATCTTCAAGGATTTGATTGACTCGCTCGACTTGGCCACTTTTTTGAGGATGGAAAGCTGTGCTGAAATGAATGTTGGAGCCCATGGCCTTCTGAAAGGAGTCCCAGAACTTAGAAGTGAAGATGCTTCCGCGATCTGAAGATATCAATTGTGGAATGCCATGGAAGGAGACAATTCTGGAGGTGTATAGCTCTGCCAGCTGAGCTGCTGTGATAGATTCTTTGATAGGAAGAAAATGAGCCACTTTGGTAAGCTTGTCAATGACAACGAAGATAGCATCATTTCCACGCTTGGACTTAGGAAAACCAGTCACGAAGTCCATCTCGATATGGTCAAACTTCCATTCCGGAATAGCAAGAGGTTGAAGGAGACCAGCTGGTCTTTGATGTTCCGCTTTCACCCTTCTGCAGACATCACATTCATTCACGAACTGAGCAATTTCTCGCTTCATTCGAGTCCACCAATATGACTGCTTGAGGTCATGGGACATCTTCGCACTTCCAGGATGAATGTATAGGAGGGAATTGTGTGCCTCATTCATGATTACTTTTCTCAGATCGCCTTTGGGAACCACAATTCGATCCTTGAAGAAAAGAGTATCTTTGTCATCCAAGCGATAGCACTTGTATTTGGAAATGCCCTTGTCAATACCACATTTCACCTTCTTCACCATGGTATCCAGGACTTGTGCCTCACGAATTTGATCTTCCAAAGTAGGAGAGACTATGAGGTTGGCAAGACAGCCTTGAGGAACAACTTGAAGATTCAGCTTGCGGAAAGCTTCACAAAGATCTGGTTGAAATGGCTTGAGAATTAGACTATTGCAATAAGCCTTTCTGCTCAGGGCATCTGTAATCACATTCGACTTGCTAGGAGTATAATCAATACTTGGATTGTACTCTTGAATCATTTCGACCCATCGAGTTTGCCTGAGGTTGAGGTTTGGTTGAGTGAAGATATACTTGAGGCTCTTGTGATCGGTGAAAATGTCCACTTGCCTTCCCAATAAGAGATGTCACCATGTTATCAATGCATGGACAACTGCCGCCAACTCAAGATCATGAGTGGGGTAGTTCTTTTCGTTGGGCTTCAACTGGCGAGAGGTATAGGCCACAACTTTTTTCTCTTGCATTAACACAGCACCGAGACCTTGAAGAGAAGCATCGCAGAACACTTCGAATGGCTTGGATTCATCGGGAGGAGTCAAGACAGGAGCTGTGACTAGCTTCTCTTTGAGGGTGTTGAAAGCAACGTCACACTCAGGCGTCCAGACATACTTGACATGCTTCTGGAGGAGGTTGGAAAGAGGCTTTGCAATCTTAGAGAAGTTCTCAACGAATCTTCGGCAATAGCTTGCAAGACCAAGAAAACTGCGGAGCTGCTTGACATTCTGAGGAGGTTCCCAATTCACAACTGCAGACACCTTCGCCGGATTAACAGCAATTCCCTTGGCGGAGATGATGTGACCAAGGTAAAGAACTTCATCAAGCCAGAACTCACATTTGGAAAACTTCGCATAGAATTGATGCTCTCTAAGCTTGTCGAGCACCAATTGCAAATGTTTGGCATGATCCTTCTTATTCTTGGAGAAGACCAAAATATCATCGAGATACACCAAGACGAATTCATTTGTGTAGGGGTTGAAGATAAAGTTCATCATGCGAGAGAATGTTGGAGGAGCATTGACAAGGCCGAAAGACATGACAGTATATTCATAAGAACCATAGCTTGTTCTGAATGCTGTCTTGGGGATATCTTGTTCACGAATGCGAATCTGATGATAACTCATATGAAGGTCAAGCTTGGAGAATACTTTAGCACCTTTGAGTTGCTCGAAAAGCTCATTGATGTTGGGAAGTGGATACTTGTTCTTCATTGTCTTCTTGTTCAATGGACGGTAATCGACGCAAAGTCGGTCCGTGCCATCCTTCTTCTGGACAAAAAGAACTCCACAACCCCATGGAGATGAACTCGGTCTGATCAAACCCAGACGCTCTTGTTCATCGAGCTGTTTCTTCATTTCCTTAAGCTCCTTGGGTCCAAGCTTGTAAGGATGCTTGCAAATAGGTTCAGTTCCCGGCTCAAGATCAATAACGAATTCAACTGGCCGATGAGGAGGCATACCCGGAAGCTCTTCTGGAAAGACATCTTGGTACTCACAAACGACTGGAATTTGAGAAATAGCATCCAATTCGCCCTTCTCATTGAGAGAAAACAACCGAATGGTTTCATCGCGAGCGGCATAGATGATAACATCCTCAGAAGGGTGAGTCAATTGTATTTGCCTGGCGGCACAATCAAGCTGAGCCTTGTGCTTAGAAAGCCAGTCCATCCTAAGAATTAGATCAATATCAGAGTCGCCAAGAACAACTGGAGAAGACAGAAATTTATAGTCGCCCATCTTGATGGAAACATCCGGAACCATGGAGCTTGCGTTCATGAATTTACCCGGAGAGACAACTGATAATGGTCTAGGCAAATCTTGAAAAACCATCTCATGCTTAGATGAAAAAGGTCTTGAGAGGAAACTATGCGATGCACCAGTATCAAATAAAACTTTTGCAGGAATATCATTAACTGGAAGATTACCGATAATCACATCTGAAGAATCCTCTTCCTGAGCTGCATTCAACATGTTGACCTTTGCAAACTTGGAATTATGCTTGACCACTTCATTGCTTGAAGATCTCACAGGAGGAGGAGGAGGAAGGCGCCTTTGATTGAAACACTTGTTCGCATAGTGACCTTTCTGCTGGCACTTGTTGCAAGTCACTTCTGAGAGCAGACGGCGATAAGTAGCATTTGACCTTGGAGCTTGAGGCTGAGACTTGTTCTGATAGCTTGGGTTGGGTGGGTGGGAAGATCCACGACCACCTGAGTTCTTCTATTGGTAAGGCTGACGAAACGGAGGAGGAGGAAGGTAGAACTTTTGCTGCTTAGCTGCCACTTGAGACGAAGAAGAAGACTGAACTGCATCCCTGATTCTCTTCTTAGACGCCTCACACTTGAGCTGAGCACCTTCTTGCTTGAGTGCCATATTGTAGAATTGATCAAACTGAGTAGGCTCAACAAGAACAAGAGCTAACTGCAGATCCTCTCTAAGGCCACCTCTGAATTGATAGATCATACTCTTTTAATCAGGAACGTCTTGTTTAGCGACGCGAGCAAGTTTCTGAAACTGCTTGTTGTATTCGTACACTGACATGTTGCCTTGCTTGAGATTGCGGAACTCCTCACGCTTGCTCTCAACAACACTGGTAGGAATGTGGTGAGCTTTAAAGTCCCGACAGAAATCAGTCCAAGTAATCACTCGACCACCTCTGGAATCCTTGTATTGCTGGAACCAATCAGCTGCCTGATCCTTGAGCTGAAAAGAAGCGAACTTAACGTAGTCCTCAGGCCTGACATTGCTGCATTCGAAATGCTTGTTGATATCCACGAGCCAATCATCGGCGTCTGTGGCCTCGGCACAGTAGCTGAAAGACTTCAGCTGATTTGCAAGGAATTGGTTGAGGGTAGGAAACTGAGGCTGATGATTGAACTGCCCTTGACCTTGATTCCCTTGGTTGCCTTGGCCTTGGTTGGGCTCTTGCATGAGCTGAATCATCATCTGGGCATGGGCGTTTGAGGCTGCCATTAAAGCTTGCCATGCCTCCGGAGGCGGAGGTGGAGGTGGAGGGTTCGCCTAACTCCCATCATTGCGTTCCAGATTCTGACACGTTGGCGGAGCCATCCTGAAGAGGGTGACATCCGTTAGCATCTTGATAGACAGATAGACAAGCTGAATCAACGGATAGAAATTGCAACATATAGTCTTCACAATAAACATTCGAACAAGGATGAACGAATGAATTCCAAAGTAAACATCACGTCCATTAAGGTGAGAAGCCACTTGATAAGAGATTTATGAAAGAAAATTAAAAGGCAAGGTACGGATGGAACAAATAAGTGGTAAGGATTACCCAATAACGAACCAAATATCTGTTGGAAGAAATGCTAGAGCTACTTGAATCCCACCTATAAACTCCCGAAACTTTCTGGTTATGCAATCAGGTGTTGGGGATACAGGGGAAGCAATATATCTCACCCAAACTAACAATCCCTACATCCAGCTGTATCCATCCTTCAACACATAACCAAGAAACCTTCAGAAATCGTGTACCTCAACCTTCGAAAAGCATCCGTTATACGAGTCATGGCAATACTCCCGAGCTCGCCCCAATACTGGGTTATCGGGGTTATCTCACCAACAACTGTACAAAAGAGATTTTCGATGTCGGCAAAACTCAGGTATTCCAGAACTGCAACGATAAAATTGTGACGACAACACCTCGGAGCTCAACTCCCCGGGACACTGCCACAACCCCTAAATGTCAGGAGGCACCAAGAACAATATTCTCATCACAAAACCATCGGAACGATTCCAAGATACCCGCGTGATCCTAAATTTTTTTTAGTGAAATTTGAGGAGAGGAAAGTCAAAACATCTACGTTAGGAGGCCTCACCAGAGCGATGAAGGGACTGAGGAGTAAAAAGAATCCTACTCTCCGATATATATACTCCTAAGACTCAAAACATTTTTGTTCTAGACTCAACATCGCCAGCAAACAATCAAGCAGGGGGCTCCTAAGTCGGGGCTGGCTCTGATTACCAACTTATAACGCCCTCGATGCGGCTATATCTCCCACGTGTCGAAGCACGACTTAGAGGCATAACCGCATTGAAAGCAATGTCGCAAGTGAGGTAATCTTCACACAACCCATGTAATACATAAGGGAAAAGATACATAGTTGGCTTACAATCGCCACTTCACACAATACATAAATAAACATCCATCATCCAGATTACACTCAAGGTCCGACTACGGAACCAAAATAAAAGAAGACTACCCCAAATGCTACACAGATCCCCGATCGTCCCAACTGGGCACCTCTACTGATCATCTGGAAACGATACATAGTAACGACCAAGGGCCTCATCAAATTCCCACTTGAGCTCGGTTGCGCCAGCTGCGCTGGTATCCTCGGCACCTGCATCTGTTTTGGTAGAATCTGTGAGCCACGGGGACTCAGCAATCTCACACCCGCGAGATCAAGACTATTTAAGCTCAAAGGTAGGAAACGGGTAATATGGTGGAGCTGCGGCAAGCACTAAGCATATATGGTGGCTAACATACGCAAGTGAGAGCGAGAAGAGAAGCAACGCAATGGTCGAGAAGCTAGAAGCGACCAAGAAGTGATCCTGTAACTGCTTACGTCAAGCATAACTCAAACCGTGTTCACTTCCCGGACTCCGCCGAGAAGAGACCATCACGGCTACACACGCGGTTGATGCATTTTAATGAAGTCAAGTGTCAAGTTATCTACAACCGGACATTAACAAATTCCCATCTGCCTCATAACCGCGGGCATGGCTTTCGAAAGATTATATACCCTGCAGTGGTGTCCCAACTTAGCCCATCATAAGCTCTCACGGTCAACGAAGGATAAACCTTCTCCCGGGAAGACCCGATCAGTCTCGGAATCCCGGTTCGCAAAACATTTCGACAATGGTAAAACAAGACCAGCAAAGCCGCCCGATTGTGCCGACAAATCCCGATAGGAGCTGCACATATCTCGTTCTCAGGGCACATCCGGATTGTCCAAACTTCCGATAGGCCAGCCCAGAGTTGCCCCTGGTGGCCACCGGCGGTTGACAGGTTGGACCAACACTCACGACGAGCACTGGCCCGGGGGGGTAAATAAAGATGACCCTTGGGCTCGCGAAAACCCAAGGGAAAAGGGCTTAGGTGGCAAATGGTAAAACCAAGGTTGGGCCTTGCTGGAGGAGTTTTATTCAAAGGGAACTGTCAAGGGGGTCCCATAAATCACCCAACCGCGTAAGGAACGCAAAATCCAGGAACATAACGCCGGTATGACGGAAACTAGGGCGGCAAGAGTGGAACAAGACACCAGGCATAAGGCCGAGCCTTCCACCCTTTACCAAGTATATAAGGTGCATTAATTAAACATGAGATATTGTGATATCCCAAAATATCCATGTTCCGACCAGGAACAAACTTCATCTTCACCTGCAACTAACAATGCTATAAGAGGGGCTGAGCAAAAGTGGTGACATAGCCAATCAACGGTTTGCTAGGGCAGGATGGTTAGAGGTTTGACATGGCAATGGGGAGGCATGATAAACAATGGCAGGTAGAGCTAACATAGCGAAAGAGCGAGCAACTAGCAAAGCAAAGATAGAAGTGATATCGAAGGTATGGTCATCTTGCCTGCAAAGTTCTCAGAGTTGTGGAAGGCTTGATCCTCGAAAGCGTTCTCAATAGGTTCCTCATTCACGTACTTGTCTCCCGGCTCTACCCAAAGCAAGAACACAAGCAAAGGAACCACAATAAATCACGGTGCAATGCACAAGCAACAAGATGCAATACATGCCATGATATGCGAGATGTGATATGCAATGCATATGCGTGCTCCTAAAGGGAAAAGATGAACAAGGAATCAACTTGGCAAACCAAGTATGCTGCTGGAAAGATGAGATGATTTCGGTTGAAATCGATATAAAGATCACCGGAATCGGATGCACGGTTTGCAAATGGCAAGCAAAACAATAATGACACAAAGCTGCGATTAACAGCACGATGCTACTTAGCATGCAACAAGAAACTATACTACAGCACCCCAACATACAAACAAAGCATATGGTAGTGTTCTACAGGAGATGCTTAACAAAAGAGGAACACTGAGCTACGGCTAAATCACATCATAATAGGTTCAAACAAGCATGGTGAAAGTGCAAAAAATATCAGGCTGGACATGGCATAAACAGCATCAGGAAGCAATGTTCAGAGCAAGTTATCAACATGCTATAAAAACTTATAATAGCAAAACAAGACATGGCATGAATCTACTCAAAGCATAGATCAAAAGTCCCTTACTGACCATAAGCCAAAAAGGATCAGAAAATATGATGGCACCCATGTAAACATAGCAAGTTTCGTTAACAGATTCAGCAAACAGGGCATGGCATTGACAGAATTACGAAGGCACCTTCGTGAGCTCGATGAACTCACTACAGAGCACCTCATGATAAACTAAGCATACACACATCAATAAGACATGGCATAGAAGCTATACATGGCAAGAACAACATCATAGCATACACGGATCAACTACAACAACCTCGTAAAAATTGAATATCATGCAAACAATCTGCCAGGAAACATTTTGTAGCAAAAGTAGAGCACGAAAATGACATGCTAGACTACTCCATAATTTCAAACAAGGGCATGAATGGATAGAGCCGGAGGACGGCGAGGGAGGAGAATGTCAGGGGAGGCCGGGCGGCAGCCGGAGGGCGGCGACGGCGAGGGAGCCGGGGCGCTCGCCGGCGAGGTCGGCGAAGAGGCGCGGGCGGCGCGGTCGACGCGGGGCGGC
>NC_041391.1:222542838-222582309 GCF_002162155.2 Triticum dicoccoides
CGGCGAAAACAGCGGCGGAGGAGACGACGTGCGGCGGCGGGGTAGCGGGAGGCAGCCGGCGGACGGGCCTTGCGGGCCCGCTGCGGGCTTGTGGGTCGGCGGCGGGGGCTGGCGTGGCGGCGAGACATGGCGCGGCCTGATTCGTCGGGTGGCGCGGGCGGACGTGTCCGGCCGTCCGGATTTCGTCAGACGGCGCGAGGGGAGCGGGGAGACTAGGGTTTCCTCCGGATTTCGGGAAAGGGATCTATATTTATAGGTAGAGGGAGCTAGGAGTGTCCAAATGGGGTGTAGTTTTCGCCCACACGATCGTGATCGAACGACCGAGAGCATGGAGGGGAGTTAGATGGGTTTTGGGCCACTTTGGAAGGGGTGTTGGGCTGCAACTAAAAAGAGGCCTTTGCGGATATGCGGATAACCGTTGGAGTATCAAACGAGCTCCAAATGACCCGAAACTTGACAGGTGGTCTACCGGTGCTATACCAGGGCCACCTGGCAAGGCTCGGTCCATTCCGAGAACGTTCAACACCTGCACACGAAAAGAGACAAGAGGGGTGCGCCGGTGCATGTGGGAGTGTCAGAATGCAAAACGAACAACGGGGAAAATGCTTGGATGCATGAGACGAACACGTATGCAAATGAGATGCACATGATGACATGATATGAGATGCATGACATGAACAAAATGCAAAACAAAAAACAAAACCCAACCACGGAGGGAATATCATAGCACATAGCCGAAAATGGCAAGAGTTGGAGTTACAAACATGGAAAGTTACATCCGGGGTGTTACAAAATTACTGACACCAACCATGCTCCATGCACGCATTGGCATCCACCACCACTAGTGGGATGTGTGGCGCTCTCTGTGGACAGATCTTTCTCGGCAGCAAATCCTCTAACCACATACTAGTAGCTTACGTTGGCAGTTTTCTAGGGAGTACTCTTTTCTGAAAGAAGCACCAATCTATTTTTCTTTATTTGTACATTGTGTCACAACATTGACCCAAAGGTCTAGAGCTATTTTAGGGTGATTGGCGTAGTACTCGGAGACTGATTGTTAGCATGATTTTCATTAGTTGTCACACTAATTGTAAGCAGAGCAGGTGGAAGATTAGGTTAGTGCAAAGCTTACCTTAAACCCTACCGCCGCCATTGAAACGAGGCGAACGTCGAGGGAACCGTGGAGAATGGCAGGGAAGTGACGTCGCGCCATCCAGCCTCCTCTTGCGGTGGGAGAACGAATACTCCTGTGGCTCTGACTGGCTCTGCACCCTCACGAATGGCACACCATACTCGATCGATTCGTTATCCTCTGGTTGCTCGACCTTGGACCTGTATGCCAACCACCTCTGCCTAATTTTCGCCTCAGGCGAATCTGTCTACTCCATCGCCCAGAGGAGATACTCGATGAACTCAAAGGACTGCGGTGTGACTGCTGAGGGAGTCCTAGATTAGGGGGTATCTAGACAGCCGGACTGTGTACAACGTCCGGACTATTGAAGCGTGAAGATACAAGACTCAAGACTTCGGCCCGTGTCCGAATGGGACTTTCCTTGGCGTGGAAGGCAAAGCTTGGCGATTTGGATATTATATTTCCTTCCTTGTAACCGACTCCATGTAAACCCTAGCCCTCGCCGGTGTCTATATAAACCAGAGAGGTTGGTCCTTAGAAGGCCGGTCACAATTACAATCATACCATCATAGGCTAGCTCCTAGGGTTTAGCCTCTACGATCTTGTGGTAGATCTACTCTTGTACTACCCATATCATCAATATTAATCAAGCAGGAAGTAGGGTTTTACCTCCATCGAGTGGGCCCAAACCTGGGTAAACACCTGTGACCCTTACTTCTTGTTACCATCAGCCTTGACACACAGATCGGGACCCCCTACCCGAGATCTGCCAGTTTCGACACCGTCATTGGTGCTTTCATTGAGAGTTCCTCTATGTCGTCGCCGTCAGGCTCGATGGCTCCTTCAATCGTCATTAATGACGCTGTCCAGGGTGAGACTTTCCTCCCCGGACAGATCTTCGTGTTTGGTGGCTTCGCGCTGTGGGCCAATTCGCTTGGCCACCTGGAGCAGATCGATAGCTATGCCCCCGGCCGTCAAATAAGGTTCGAAAACCTGAACTACACGGTGGATATCTGCGGAGACTTGATCTTCGATGGATTCGGGCTAGCGCCAGAAGCACCGAACAGTCGCAATGAGCACGGTTTAGACCTGCCGCCAGACGTTGCTCGGGATATCATCCCAGCGGAAGCCTCGGATCTAAATCCGGGATAGGTTGCTTCGCGTAAGGATGGAGGGCAGGAACCCGCCCCGCAGGCCGTACCCTCATCGGCGATGGAGCCGAACACATGTCTCACCTCTGAGGGAGCCTGTGACTCCGGACTCTCGGATTCATATCCGGATGCAGGTTCCAGTCTGCGCGCCCCAGAGCCCACCGATCCTGGTTGGGCTCCGGTGATGGAGTTCACCGCGGCGGACGTCTTTCAGTACTCGCCCTTCGGCGACATGCTGGACTTATTGAAGTCTCTCTCCTTGTCAGGAGACTCCGGGCCGAACTATGTCCGGCTCAAGTGGGAAGCAGACAACGACGGAATTCCTTGCCCACCCACCACCCACTTCATTGCCATGATCGATCATCTGACCGACGTGCTTGACTTCGACTCCGAAGACATCGACGGTATGGACGACGATGTAGGAGAATTACAGGAGCCACCGCTCACCGGGCGGTGGGCGGCCACCTCCTCATTTGATATATATATGGTGGACAATTCGAAGGAAACTAATGGCGACAAGGAAACGGAGGACAACCCCTCAGGAAGAAAATCAAAGAATGGGCGTCGTCGGCGCCGCTCCAAGCCCCGCCATAGCAACACCGGCCCCGGAGATGAAAATAATCCGGATGGCGCCGAAGAAGAATATGACCCTGACCAGCCTGCCTTTGAGCAGGCCGAACATGAAGATGAGCAGGTCAGCCCAGAAGAACAAGTGACAGACGCATACCCAGAGGAGGACAACTACATGCCCCCCTCCAGAGACGAGATCAGCCTCAGCGACGATGAATTCGGCATACCTGAGGTTCCCGTGGAGCAGGAGCGCTTCAAGCGTAGGCTTATAGCCACTGCGAGGAGCCTAAAGAAGAAGCAGCAGCAACTACAAGCTGATCAAGACCTGCTCACAGATAGATGGACTGAAGTCCTGGCGGCCAAGGAATATGAACTCGAACGCCAAACGGCCGACCGGCCACCCCGTGGCCGGGATAAAATGGGATACCAGCCCGGATACCAGCCCGCACCCCCACGCCGATACACTACGGCTCAAGGCAACAGGCACGACCTGCAAGATATTCTGGAAAATAAAGCGGGACAACCAAGATCGATCTACGGATCAAGGGGGCGCGCCCCAGCGCGCGACGATGACCGTCGCGCCGGATACATCATCAACAAGTCTGGCCGGGCCGAACATAGCAACCCAGACCAATCCGACCTACGTAGCCACATAGCCCGGCACAGAGGCGCCGCACACCCCCTCTGCTTCACTGACGAAGTGATGGATCATGAATTCCCAAAAGGATTCAAACCCGTAAACATCGAATCATACGATGGCACAATAGACCCCGCAGTATGGATCAAAGATTTCCTTCTCCACATTCACATGGCCCGCGGAGATGATCTACACGCCATCAAGTATCTCCCCCTTAAGCTCAAAGGACCAGCCTGGCACTGGTTAAACAGCCTGCCAGCAAATTCCATTGGCAGTTGGGAATACCTGGAAGATGCATTCCTTGATAACTTCCAGGGCACATATGTGCGACCATCGGACGCTGATGACCTGAGCCACATTACTCAACAGCCCGGAGAGTCAGCCCGAAAATTCTGGACTCGGTTCCTCACTAAAAAGAACCAAATAGTCGACTGCCCGGACGCCGAAGCCCTGGCGGCTTTTAAGCATAATATCCGTGACGAGTGGCTTGCTCGGCACCTCGGCTAGGAAAAACCCAAGTCTATGGCAGCTCTCACAACCCTAATGACCCGTTTTTGCGCGGGTGAGGATAGCTGGTTGGCTCGCAGCGGCACCACGCGACATTCCGGTACTTTGGAGGGCCGCGACGCTAACGGCAAGCCACGACGCAACAGACATAAGAGATAGAACAACGGCGGCAACACTGAAGACACGACAGTCAACGCCGGATTCAGCGGACCTAAGTCCGGACAGGGGAAAAGGCCATTGAAAAGAAATAATTAGGGACCGTCCAGTCTGGACCGCATACTAGAGCGCTCGTGCCAAATTCATGGCACACCGGACAAACCAGCCAACCACACCAATAGAGACTTCTGGGTGTTCAAACAGGCCGGCAAGATAAACGTTGAAAACAAGGACAAGGGGCTGCACAGCGACGATGACGATGAGCCCCGGCGTCCGAATACGGGGGGACAAAAGAAATCCCCCCAGGTGAAAACGGTCAACATGATCTACGCCACCCACATCCCCAAGCGGGAACGGAAGCGGGCACTACGAGACCTCTATGCGATGGAGCCAGTCGCCCCCAAGTTCAACCCATGGTCAGCTTGTCTGATCACCTTTGACCATAGGGATCACCCTACCAGCATCGGTCATGGCGGCTCAGCCGCACTGGTCTTAGACCCAATCATCGACAGATTCCACCTCACGTGTGTCCTCATGGACGGCGGCAACAGCCTGAACCTGCTTTATCAGGACACAGTGCGCAAGATGGGCATTGATCCTTCAAGGATCAAGCCCACCAAAACTACCTTTAAAGGTGTTATTCCTGGAGTAGAGGCCCGCTGCACGGCCTCTATAACATTGGAAGTGGTCTTCGGATCCCCAGACAACTTCAAGAGCGAAGAGCTAATCTTCAACATCGTCCCTTTCCGTAGTGGCTACCACGCACTGCTCGGACGAACCGCATTCGCTAGATTCAATGCGGTGCCACACTATGCATATCTCAAGCTCAAAGATGCCGGGACCGCACAGGGTCATCACTGTCAACGGAAATATGGACCGCTCCCTTCAAACAGAAGAGCATACGGCAGCCCTCACGGCAGAAGTACAATGCGGCCTCCTCCGACAAACCAATCCGGCGACAACTTCGAGCACTGTCAAACAAGTCTGAAGCACCCCGCAACAGGACCATCAAGAACGTCAAGATCGATATTAGCAGTCCGGCCTCCGCTTAAGCCCATCCAAAGCAGCGTTCGCACCATGCGTACACAATTATGCACTCAAGATACCTTGGGCATAGGCGGAGGCGCATCAACGACTCAGTCGATAATGCGGGTAACCGCTAAATACCTTCATACTCTTTCCCTCTTACCTTTCAGGACACCGCGTTAGTGCAGCATCCTCAGAAGAGCCGAATTGCCGGACTCACAGGGGAGAGACATCTAAGGAGGCAACAGACGTGCAGAACAGAAGAAAACCCAGGTGAATCTATTTGCGATAATTATACCTGCTTTATCTCCTATACACAGCCTGCCCCTGGATAGGACATGTCAAATAGTCCTATTTATCTCCGCTTAATTCATCCGTTGTAAACATACGCTTAAACGTATTTTTCATCAATGGGAGATTATGTATAGCGTCAGCTTATTATTCTTACCGGAGCATTTTTCTCCTATAAATGTTTATTTGGTTTTGCATCCATACACCTTGGTACGGTCAGTTTGCCACGGGCTTCTTATGGCGCCCCGTAATATGGCAACTAAAAGTCCGAACACTTTTAATAGTGTGGCACCCCGAACTTATAGCACTATATGCATCAGCTCCGAATCATGTCTTGGGTCTACAGTTGGGATAGCCCGTCTCCCTTGTTTTGGTGCCTTACGTTCCGTTATATCGGCTAGGTAGCGCAGGGAGAACTACTGCGATTGTGTCCCGATTCTTCCGTACAAGCACCTCAGTAGAGAAAGCCGAAAACTGACCGGCATGATGTGGCGAGAGCTAGTCGCTATTCGAGAGGTACTAAAATCCTTAAAGATTTTCAGCTTTAGGCGATAAATCGGCTTTGTTCGATCAAGGCGTATATAGCGCCCCAATTCGGCCTTCCGGATTCTAGGGGCTTCGCCAAAATTTAAAATTGTAGACTTCTATGGCTAAGTGAAAGTTATAAAGCCGTATAGTCTGATTTCCTCGTTCGCTGCGCTGGACACCTCCTTAAGGGACCAAACATTTGGATAAAGAGTGTCCGGGTTTTCCACGAACACCCCAGTGCTAGTCACATGGGGGCGGAAGCCGACGACTGGCCTACTTTCAGGATTTTATAAACAGCCACACAGAAGGTAATATTTTAAATAACAAAAGCGCTACATAGCGCAAGTAACTTCATCCTTAAAATACAAACATGACAGAAGCGAATTCATTCAAAAATGGTGTCCTTGGTACATTCGTCAGCCACGAGACGAGCACCCTTCATAACGCCATCATAGTACAACTCGGGATGGCGATGCGCCTTGCCCTCCGGCGGTCCGTCCTTGACCAGCTTCTCCGCATCAATCTTGCCCCAATGCACTTTGACGCGGGCAAGGGCCCAGCGGGCACCCTCGATGCACACAGATCGCTTGATCACCTCAAGCCACGGGCAGGCATCCATCATCCGCTTGATCAGGCCGAAGTAGCTACTGGACATGAGCTCACCAGGCCACATCCGGACTATGAAACCTTTCATAGCCAGTTCGGCCGCCCTGTGGAGTTCGACCAACTGCTTCAGTTGGTCACTCAGAGGCATCGGGTGTTCGGCCCCAGCATACTGGGACCAGAACAGCTTCTCTGTTGAGTTCCCCTCCTGGGCACGGTAGAACTCCGCAGCGTCTGATACGCTGCATGGCAGATCTACGAATGCCCCTGGAGAGCTCCGAATTCGAGTAAGTAAAAGAAACGCCTCCTCCACATGTTTCCTTTGCATAAAGAACTTCTTACCCGCTTCTATCTTCTTGGCCTCCTGGATCTCCTGCTGTGCTTTCTCGGCTTCGGCCTTGGTGTCTTTTAAATTCGTAAGGTCCTTCGCAAGCTCGGCCTCTTTCGCCTTCAGATCATGCTCCGCGGACTCGCATTTCTTGCCGAGGTCCTGGAGCTCCTGCTGTACCTCACCTACCCTAGCACTTTGCTTTTCGCGCTCCTTACACTCCGAGGCCACCTTGTCTTCGGCCTCGGACAGCGCCTTCTTTAGGGACGCCACTTCGGCGGGGGCCCTTGTTCCACGGTCACGACACTTAGTTGTTAGACCCACCAATTCTGCCTATCCTTAAATATATAAGAGAGGGAATTACTTACCCTTGTTCTCTTCGAGCTGGCTCTTCACGAGGTCGAGCTCTCCCTGCGCCTGCTCAAGGTCCCGCTTCAGTTCGGCAACCTCGGCAGTACTGGCAGCAGCAGCAAGCAGCACAGCCTGCTCATTCACAATAATACTTATGATTAGACTCCGGCGAATTATAATTGACCCTCTGCTCGGCTTTTCTTTCCGAACACCAAACAGAGTATCAGGGGCAACTACCTATTGGGTGGTAATTTTGCACATATTTGTTACTTACCTCGAAGCCTATTAGGAGGCTGGTGCAAGCTTCGGCTAGTCCGCTCTTGGCGGACGAAACCTTCTGAATCACCGTACTCATAAGAGTACGGTGCCCTTCATCCAAGGAAGCGCCGCGAAGTGCTCCCAACAGACTTTCCGGTGCCTCATGCGCAACGGAAGTTCGCGACACAGACGGCTCGCCCTCCCTAACGAGGGGTCGCACGCCTGAGTCTGGAACCATCGAAGGTTCCGGAACGGTGTTCGACTGAGAGCTTGGCTGGCCAAGGCTCTCATCCACACGATCCACGGGGATCTTGAACCCCGCGTGTCCGACGTCTGGGACCCCACCTCAGGGCGTCTCCAGAGTCACCTCCCCCCGCTCTGAGAGCCTTCACCGTGTTGTCTGTGTGTTGGGGAGTAGTGGCTGTCGGAAGCGAATTGATCTCCGAATCACTTAGGGACCCGGAGGAAGACACTTCGGGAAGATCCCTGGCCGGACTGCACATATATTCGGCATTACAAAACACAAAAACTATGAAGTGAAATCATGATAGAATGCGGACACTTATGATCGCACTAGGGGCTTCCCCCTGGGCAGCCACCCCTCCTCGCTATGAGCGGCCGTGGCGGAGTAGTCCGGAAGGGGCACCTTCCACTTCCTGGACGCCCCAGCCTCCCCCTCCGGGGCGGCTTTCCTTTTCCTCCCCTCCCCAGTGCGGGGAGGTGGAATTTCCTCTTGATTCCCCCGCCTTCGCGGGAGGAATCTAACTCATCGTCATCCGACGACAGGGTTATGACGGCCTTGCGCCGAGGGCCTTTTCCGGCCCCTAGTCCGCCTCCCCGAACCCCTCATCCTTTCCGGATGGGGCGTCTTCTTCTTCTTCCTCCTCCCCTTCGTGGGAGGAGTCCGCTTCGTCGTCTTCGGACGAGGCTTCCGGCACAACCTTACACCGGAGACCCTTTCGGATCCCCGGGGCCTTCTTCTCGGCCTTCTTCTCCGGCACCTTGTACGGCGCCGGGACCAGCATCTCCGTCAGGAGAGCATCGGCTGGGTCTTCTGGCAGCGGAGCCGGGCAGTAAACCTCCTCCGCTATCTCCACGTGATCCTGAAGCAAATATGCACAACTACTTAAGGCACTCCCGTGAATATATCGGGAAGAACTGGGTCTGGTGTCAGTCTAAGAACTCACCGGCCTAGGAGCCCGCGCGGCGTGAAGCCTGCGGTCCTCGGATGTCGGAGGAGGCACTTCGGAGGCCTTGAATAGCTCCTTCCATGCGCCTTTGTGCGTCATGTCATAGAGCCTCTGGAGCGTCCAGTGCTTGGTTGGGACGAACTCCCACAGATTGACTGCCCGCCTCTGGCAGGGCAAGATTCGGCGAACGAGCATGACCTAGATCACGTTGACAAGCTTGATGTTCTTGTCCTTCATGCTTTTGACGCATGTTTGGAGTCTGGCCAGCTCCGTGGAATCGCCCTAGGACAGGCCCTTCTTCTCCCAGGAGGTGAGCCGCATGGGGGCTCCGGGTCGGAACTCGGGGGCCGCCGCCCAGTTGGCGCTGCGTGGCTCGGTGATGTAGAACCACCCCGATTGCTATCCTTTTATGGTCTCCGCAAAGGAGCCATCGAGCCATGTGACGTTGGGCATTCTGCCCACCATGGACCCTCCGCACTCCGCTTGTTGGCCTCTTACCACCTTCAGCTTCACGCAGAAAGTTTGCAGCCATAGGCCAAAGTGAGGCCAGATGCGGAGGAATGCCTCGCACACGACGATGAATGCCGAGATGTTGAGGACGAAATTGAGGGCTAGATCGTGGAAATCTAGCCCGTAGTAGAACATAAGCCCGCGGACGAAGGGATGGAGTGGAAATCCCAGTCCACGGACAAAGTGGGCAATGAATACGACCCTCTCGTGGGGTCCTGGGGTCGGAATGACCTGCCCGGCGTCTAGTAGACGGTGTGCTATGTCCGCGTCCAAGTATCCGGCCGCCCGAAGATTGGTGATGTGCTTCTCCTTGACGGTGAAATCCTGTGCGGGGAAGACTTGGGCTTGGGCGCTGGAGCTCGACGGGGCAAGAGTGGGCAAAGGAGGAAGAAGGCGTGGGTGAAAATGGGGGAATCTTATCCCTTTATAGAGGCGCCGGAAGCGGTGCGCCTCCCCACTTGCCCGTTGGGAATCGCTTGTTTCCCAAGCACCACGATTACAGGCTTGGTGAGATTACCCATACCCGTATTGATGAGAATCCCCTAATGAGGGGCCACGATCTCTGCTTTGACAAGACATGTCACAGAAACCGCCTCGTAATATGCATTGTAGCTGGTTGTGTGGAAACGGTTCGAATAATGGATCCGATCACAATAACGTGTCACGTCATCAGGAAAAGTTGTCAGCAGATTGCATTTTTGAAATATCATTCTCTCTATGGTGGTATGCGAAGAGCGTTTTTCAAATCCGGACACGATTTGAGTGTTCGGTAATTACTTTGGAGTATTCAGAGAAGGAACCCACCTTGCAATGCCGAAGACAATACTGCACGCCGGACTCATCGTCGTTGAAGCCTGGTTCAGGGGCTACTGAGGGAGTCCTTGATTAGGGGGTATCCGAATAGCCGGACTGTGTAGAACGTCCGGACTATTGAAGCGTGAAGATACAAGACTCAAGACTTCGACCCGTGTCCGGATGGGACTTTCCTTGGCGTGGAAGGCAAGCTTGGCGATCCGGATATTATATTTCCTTCCTTGTAACCGACTCCATGTAAACCCTAGCCCTATCCGGTGTCTATATAAACCGGAGAGGTTGGTCCTTAGAAGGCCGATCACAATTACAATAATACCATCATAGGCTAGCTCCTAGGGTTTAGCCTCTACGATCTCGTGGTAGATCTACTCTTGTACTACCCATATCATCAATATTAATCAAGCAGGAAGTAGGGTTTTACCTCCATCGAGAGGGCCCGAACCTGGGTAAACACCTGTGTCCCTTACTTCTTGTTACCATCAACCTTGACACATAGATCGGGACCCCCTACCCGAGATCCGCCGGTTTTGACACCGACAACTGCCGCCGAGGAGTACATGTACATCGCTGCCCTCATCGCCGTCATCTCTCTCTTTCACATGCATTGCCACATGGCCCTCACCATCCTTGAAATCTCCCACTCATTGTCAAACCAAGTAAGGATCTCCTTCAACCTGGCTAACTTTGCCTGGTCGCCGTCGGTGATCTGTCTGATTCGCTGCTGCATCCTCTCCATAGATGTCCTTCTGAGTGGTCCGGTGCTAGCTTTGGAAGATGGGAGGAGAGACGGTGGTCTTGCAATACAGAAGAGGGAGAGGAGAGACAGTGGTTTTGGAATGGAGATGATGGAGAGGAGAGGAGGTGGTTTTGCGATGGAGAAGAGGGAGAGGCGACAAGGTGGTTTTGGAATGGAGATGATGGAGAGGAGAGGAGGTGGTTTTCCAATGGAGAAGAGGGAGAGGCGAGACGGTGGTTTTTGAATGGAGATGATGGAGAGGAGAGGAGGTGGGTTCGCAATGGAGAATAGGGAGAGGAGCGTGCGGCAGCGATTTAGGATTGGATGAGAGGGTCAGCGCGCTGTGATTGGATCAAAATTAAAATCAATTTACCCTTCAATTAAGAAAGCAACCCCACATTAACTAGTCTCCCTATTATTCTGGGTCATAATTGACCATGATTTTCACAAATAAAATATATGTTATACGTTGCAAAAATAATATAATTTGGAATTACATTCAGATACGAACCAAATGATACAATTTTTGGTGACATGCATTCACATTTTGCTTGTCAAATACAGTACGTGGTCAAACTTTGACCCAAAATACGCAAAACAAAAAAATACTTCCAAGACCAGTGCCGCCCTTCTGCTCTTCTCCTCTTAAACCACCGCCGCTCCTCTCCCGTTCCAATCTAAATTCAGCGCCACTCCTCTCCTCTTCCATTTCAAAACCATCGCCCCTCCTCTCCTGTTCCAATCCAAAACCAGCATCGCTCCTCTCCCGTTCTAATCCAAAACCAGCGCTGCTCCTCTCCTCTTCCCTTCAAAAACCATCGCCGGCGAGTGAAGGTGCTGTGGAGAAGTAGATCGATGGAGGAGTACAACCGATACGTGAGGATCGTAGACGGTGACCCTGTGAAGCTAGCTAGGATGTTGGAGATACAGTCTTGGTTTGAGAACAGGGACCAACTAGCAGCGACAGCGACATCCATGGCCAAATATATGCAACAGAGCGAAAAGGCGGCGATACTCTCGAAGGGAGTCGCGTGGGAGTACATAGAGTTGCTCCTCTGGGCCAGGGAGCAAACAGATTCACCGAATCCGATTGTGAGGGAGTGGTGGTGGGAGTATCTATGCCAGATGGAGCATCCACTAGAGATTGAAGGATCGAGCATATACAGGGTGCTTTTTGTGAGGGTGTCGTGCCAGAGCGATCCGGTGGACTCTTCGTCGACCGAACCCAACGGCAAGAGGAGAAAAGCAGTTGGCCCGATGACGCTTCCCCGCCATCCTCTCCCTCGCCATTCACATCGTCTCACGGGGCGGCTGTCTGCCGCCGAGGAATAGGAGGGGACTGCCCCCCCAGCCCAATAGTCGGGCATGTTGTGAATTGCCGGGAGGAGCTTAGGGTTGTTAGTATTTGCAGGTTGTGAATTGTGTTTCGTGTTGTTTATTTTGAGAGTACTTTCAGATATGAATGTCTTTTGAATTTCAGATTTGCAGTATTGAGCATATGAAGTATTTTATGAATTCTAGAGATCTATTTTTAGCACTTAAAAAAGTAGCTTCATAGGAGTATAAAAGTGCAGACAATGTGATTCTTAGAAAAGAAACATCAAGTTTCAGTTTCAGATAAGAAACTGCAAGTTCAGTTTCCGATAAGAAACTGCAACTTTCAGAGGAAGAACATTTATATTAACACGACCTTTTCAAACAGTGTTAACATCATGTTTGAAGTTTTATTCATTGTCGAAAATGGAACTACCAGCCAGTTAACATCATGCTGATCAACATTCATGCATAACACATCTTCACAAGATGCACAATTAAAAAGATATGTTATTTTCAAAATGCCCACACAATGTCGAGTGTGCAAAAAATAGAGAAAACATGGGACGAACTTTTGGCAAGTGTTGGACGTGGTGTGCGTAGATGACAATGGGGACCCACATGTCAATAAAGGCAGAGGCAAAACAATTGGAGATATTTTCCCTGCACAGGTGGAATCGAACCCGGGCGGAACAGCTGTTATGTAGTGTCACTTGGCCATTAGGCTAGCTCAGTTGTTTCGTTACTAATAAGACACTTCCTCAGGTGGTCGGATCTCCTCCTACGCCTTTGTGTGCTCGCCGCGACGGTGCTGTCTGCCGTTGTGAACATGCTAAACAAATGAGAGGAATCTGGAGAGGACTGTACGTGGAGAGGCGGACAGTCGGGACCCACCAGGTCTATGGCCATACGCAAGCAAGTGCCTCTTTGAAAAAATACTTCCTCCTAATGTGTCAGATTTAGGGATCCGGCAACCCTTGAGATGTTCAAACTCTGGGGTGCGTGCGAAGATCTCAACCTGCCTAGCCTGCCTACTCGCGATCCTCCCTAGCCTAGCGCGTCGAGCTCACAGAGACACAAAGACACAGAGATTTATACTGGTTCGGGCCACCGTTGTGGTGTAATACCCTAATCCACTGTGGTGTCGTGGATTGCCTCGAGGGGCTATGGATGAACTAGTACAAAGGATGAACAAGCCTCATGAGGTGAGGTGTTCCTGAGCTGGTGTGGTGCTCTACTAGTTCCGATTTTGGTCCCCCTCTATGGTGGTGGCTAAGTCCTATATATAGTGGCCTTGGTCCTCTTCCTAAATATGAGCGGGAAGGGATTCCACAACGGAGGGATTTGAATGGGGACAAGTAGTACAATCTATCTTGACAAAAGTAGACTTCACCTGCGAAAAGCCTCTGGTTGTGACGTTGCGGTGGGCTCGGTAATGACCTCTGTCCTGCCATCCTGGCGGTCTTGGTCTTGTTGCACCAGAATGGAAACCTTTGGCTGATTCCTCGGGACTCCATGCCTGTGGCTTGCCTCCCTTGCACCAAAGAGGAAATCCGCGCTCTGCACCCGCCTGGCGCCCGCCTGGCCTTGGTCGTCATGGCTCCCATCAACTGGGCCTCATGAGGTAGCTGCATAGAACTCTCCACCCCTCAGGGGCCCTCCTGAGGAGGCCAACTCCTTTGGGGGTCTTGGCATCGTCCGCCTCGCGAGGCTTGGCCCCTTGCAAGGGTCTTGCGGTGTTGGTGTTGAAGCTGGGCCATACCAGGCCATAGATGTAGTCACGCGGTGGGCTGCAGGGAGGCAGGACTGGATACCCCCAAGTCCAGGACGCCGACAGTAGCCCCCGGGCGCAAGGCGCGCTCGGACTTGGCTTCTAGGCGAAGCCAAAGGGCAAGTGCGGAGCGCCGCGGGCCCTAACCACCTGCGGCCTTGATGACGTGTGGCGATTCATTGGACGTGGGCGACTCCGTTTCCCCATGCTGCCTCGGCAACTGCTCCTGTCTGACAAAAGGGGGTGCCGCCTGCTGTCAGGCTTTCATTGCTCCTTCTTCGTCTTACTCCAGATCCCCTTCTCTCCACAGCGGAAGAGCTCGCCAGATCAGCCGATTTTCCATCAAATCTCCTGCTTGATGGCCGCCGAGAAGACCATGGCTTCTTTCTCGGCCACCGGCTCCGCCTGGTATGAGCCAGGGCTGCTGGCGCCCTGCATGACCGGGGAGAAGCTCCAGACCACGCTCCTCCTGACGGCGAGCGACGACAGCGAGTGGAAGAAGACCATGCTCCGGGTTGCCACCGCTCCCCCAGAGCCCGCGGCCAGCAACTTCTTCCCCTTCTTCATGCACAACATCTTCTCGGGGCTGGTACCTCCATTCTCCTCCTTCTTCTTCGCCATCCTTCACCACTATGGTCTCCACATGCTCCACCTCCATGCCAACTCCATCCTCCTTCTGTCCCTTTTCGCCTTCTACTGTGAGGCGTTCATGGGGGTGATGCCCTCCGTTGCCCTGTTCCTCCATTTCTTCTATCTCCGCAAGACCGACGACAATCCGGTTGGGTGCATCGGCTTTGTCGTAGCGCGGGGTGGCAACGCAATCTCCCACGCTGGGAAGAAGGTGGAGGTTGCTATGAAGAGGTGGGTCCTGATGGATGCGAAGAGCTCCTAGAGCTCGCTGGCGCTACCGACCGCATTCCCCGTCTCCGAGAAGTGGCGGCGTTCTGAGAAGATCACCGACCCTTCCCTGACGCCGTTTGTGAGGAAGATGGACAAGGAGCTGAAGATCGCGAAGCTGACGGGGGCCATGCTCATCAGGGAGTTCCTGAAGTAGCACATCGCGCCACTTCAAGCCTGCCCCCGCCCCTTGTGGAAGCTTGGTGGTGATGATGACAAGATCCGCTTGCGCCGATATCCCCTTCCAGAGGAGGAGCTGAACATGGTGCTGCTCTACCTAACAGGGAAGGACCCGAGCGACCCTCCGGAGGACTGGCTTCCGCTGTACCGCCGTCAGGATGCCGAGGAGGTTGTCGCGGCCATGCCTGTCTTCGACGAGCTCGGGTTCGTGCGGCTGGGGTCTTCCTTGCCGCCTACTTCCTTGGTGCACCCGTCCTCCGGCGGCCAATCCTTCGAGGCCATCGAGGATGAGGTTATGGAAGAATCCTCTGCCCCGGAGCGGAGGGAGCTCCTGCACGACCTTCTTGATGATGATGATGATGATGAGCCCCTGGTGGTGGAGGTGTCGCGCCCTCCGGGAGTCACCACGAGGTCTGGGGTGGCCTCCTTGAAGCAGCCCAAGTGAGCGGTTGTGAAGAGAAGTAGGTCCGCGCTGATCCCTTCTGGCAGCAGCCCACCTTCGCCGACACCGTCCCGGGTGGCGCCAACCGAAAGCTCTCCTGCCCCCAAGATCTCGGCAGCAGCTGCTCCGCCCCAGCACCCGCTGCTGAGCATGAAGGCGCTATGCCTTCGTTGACCAGTAAGTCTCTCCCTTAACTTTGCTTGTTGGTTCCTAAAGTGGTTCTGAGTGTCTTCTCCTGATGTTAGCAGCAGCCGTTGAAGAAGCAGAAGGAGGGTACGGAGGTTGCTGCATCCACGAGCGATGGAGCGCCCACCGTGGCCCTGGTGAAGAAGAGTGCCGCCGCCCTCACAGCCCCAGAGGCGACGCCATCTCCAGAGGACGTGGATGCCCATTCTCAGGAGGTGCCAGTGCCCTCGGCAGGCCTAACTTCTCCAACACCCAGCCTTGCCGCGGCTACTGAGGACAACCAGCCTCCAGAGCCCTCGGTCCTTCCTGAGGCTGAGGTTTCTTCTACCTTGGCGCCGAGGGCATCTCCTTCCTTACCTAGTGCGTGGCCGAGCCATGGTGCTCCTATTCCCTCCGGGACCCTGGAAGAGGCAAGGGCGGCGCTGGACCTCCTCCAGGGTGAGCTTCAGGGCCCGGATCATCGTTTGGTGCAAGGACGCCTGGGGCTGATCTCTGGCTGGCTCAAGGCTGATGCGTCTGTTCGCATGGCCTGGGGTTGCGCGGAGGAGGCCCAGAAGGCGCTTGGGGTAGCTGCCACAGTGCGCGACCTAGCGCGGCAGGAGGCCATAGAAGCTGAGGGCCGGTGCCATGCGGAGGAGGCTGATCTGAAGGATCTCCAGGACCGGCAGGTCGCCAAGGCCAGCTAGCTCCAGGAGCGCGGGGAGAAGCTGAAGGCCCTGGAAGCTGCCGTTGCCAAACAAGACACCGAGGTGAAGAAGATGGCCTTAGAGCAGGCTGGAGAGTGCGACCGCCTGATGAAGCTGAAGGAGGAGGTGGAGGCAGCGCACGCCGCCCTGACCGAGGCCAAGAAGGTGGTTGCCATTGTCGGTGTTCTAGGAACAGGGGTCCCAGACTTGTCTGCCTGTGGCCCGTGACGTGGCTCCACCAGTGGCCCAGTACGGCCCTTCTTCATCAACCAACACTCAAGACCCTCGCGAGGGGCCAAGCCTCGTGGGGCGGACGACGCAAGGCCTTATCAGGAGCAGCAGCACCAAGCAGGCTCGCGAGGGGGGGGGGAGAGCAAGGCAAGGGGTACCTCGCGAGGTTCCCGTGACGCAAGCCATGACGACCAAGGCCAGGCGGGCGCCAACGCGTGTAGTGTCCTCATTTCCCCTTTGGTGCTAAGAGGGCAAGCGCAGGCACGGAGTACCGTGGCATCTGGTAAATGTTTCCATATTGGTGCAACAAGACCAAGACCAGCAGGACGGCAGGATGGAGGTCATCGTGGAGCCCAAGACGGCGTCATCACCGGCGCCTTTGATAGGCGAAGAATACCTTTAGTCAGGATAGCTTGTACTAGCTGTCCCCCTTCGAATTGGCCGCTGTTGGATCCCTTCCCGATCAATATTTGGGGAGAGGACCAGGGCATATAAATAGCACTAGCCACCATAGTAGAACGGGACAGATCGATTCCTACCCGAGCAACCAACCAAGCACAAGAGCACCTCTCCTCAGGAGGTTGTTCTCCCCTTGTACTATTCATCATCAGCCCAAGAGGCAATCCACCACCACCACATAGGAGTAGGGTATTACACCACAACGGTGGCCCGAACCTGTATAAATCTTGCGTCTCTCGTGTTGTGAGTTGATCGAGCTAAGTTTAGGGATCACGGCGAGGCTAAGAGCGAGATTTGGTAGGTGGAAATCTTCATGCGCACCCCAGTGTTCGAACCTCAAGCGTTTTGCCGGAACACGAAATCCGACATTTGGCGTGCCAGGTAGAGGTGCGCCGAAGTCTTCCTTCCACTGATCTACGTCCCATGCTTCGTCGCATCCATGTCTGAGCCCGTCGAGCCCGCGCTGAGCGTCGAGCCGCTCTCGCCGCTCGCGTCGCCCAGACGGCTCCTGTCGGTGGGCCTGCCTGTCGTTCTCCATCGCCTGCCGCCAATGCCGCCACCGGCCCGGTGGGGAACGAACAACAAGCATCCTCGCTACACCCCTCGGTGTGGAGGGACGGTCGCACCGCCACTCTGTCGCTGACTCCAGCCGGTTCGTCGTCCCACGCACGTCGCGCCCCCATGGACGCGTAGGCCGTGCTGCTCATGGCACGTGAGCTCCTGCGTTACAGCCCCGTCGACGACCTCTACAAAGAATGGCTCGCTCGCATCATCGAGCTCGTCAGCGCCGCAGGGGGCTCTCCCGCGCCGTCCCTCTCGCTACCTCGCCCACTGCCAAGTATGGGTGACGTGTCTCATGGAGCGCCTCCACCGCCTCTGTCCCAAGACGGCGCCTTGGCGCCAAGGCGCACGGCCCCTGGACGTGACCCACCACGTCCGGCGCCTGCGCGAGAAGAAGGAAGCTGTCAAGAAGTCCCTCGGCCTCAAGAAGGCGCCCCCGTGCTCCTTGCACCGGCACGACAAGACCGTGTACTGCCTCTGGTGACGGTGCGCAGGTACCATCAAGAGCAAGCTCCGCGTTAGCAAAGGGCCTCGATGACCACGGCAGGCTGCCGCGCCTTCACCCCCGAGCTGCGTAGTGTCGCCTGGCCAGGCATGTTCAAGCCGGACCTGCCTCCTCACTACAACAGCACCCCCGACCCCTCAGAGTTCTTGCACCACTACAAGCTGAGCATCGAGGCGGCCAACGGCGACGAGAAAGTCATGGCGAACAGGTTTCCCATGGCGCTCAAGGATGGTGCCCGCTCATGGCTCCTGAACCTGCCTCCAGGCTCGATCTCCTCCTGGGATGAGATGCGCATCCGCGTCATCGCGAACTTCTAGGGCACTCGCGACCGCCCCCCGGCCGCGGGTGACCTGCGCCCCATCAAGCAACAACCCGGGGAGACCCTATAGAAATACATCCAATGCTTCAACAGCGTCTGCCTCAAGATTCCCAAGGTGACAGATGAGGCCATCATCTCAGCGTTCTCTGATGGCGTCCATGACGTCAAGATGAAGGAGGAGCTCCCCATCCACGAGGAGTTGTGCACATCCCTGGAATTGTTCATCCCGGCGACCAAGTGCGCAACAGCTGAACAAGGGCACCTCTCCCTCCTCGAGCTCCCGGCTGCCGACCTAGAAGAAAAGAAGACCAAGGCCGAGGATGTGAAGCACAAGGGAGTAGCCGTGCTCGCGGCAGAACCAGACACGAAGTGTGGCAGGGAAGCCAGAGTCGTCCAAGGGCAACCGACCATTCTGCGCCTACCACAACCTCCACACCCACAACACCAATGATTGCCAGGAGCTCAGGGCCGTTCGAGAAGGACGCTTCGGTCGACGCCATGAGCGCGATGACCGGGGCTACGACCGAGGAGGAGGATGTGGCGGAGGACGATGGGACGACCGTGGCCCTCATCAGGAGTGGCGGGACAAGCCTCGCGAGGGCGCCTGGAGGGATCATCCTCGCGAAGACCTCCCCCAGGGCAACGCGGGCCTTCCTCCGCCGCCGCCACCGCCAAGAAGGAATGACGACCATCATCATGACGAGGAGGCTGGGGGCTTCCAGGAGCCACGTGCTATCGCTTGCATCTTGGGCGGAGCTCAGGCCCCAGCCTCTCAGCGCATCTTCAAGCAGTTTGCTCACAAGGTGAACGCAGTCCTCCCCAGGCTCGAGGCCACACGCCCGCTCAGGTGGTCCAAGTGCGCCATCACCATCAGCTCGGCAGATCAACTCAAGTGCGCGGCTACTGCTGCATCCTCCCGATGCTATGTTCACCAATCATCAGCAACGTGCAAGTCACCAAGACCCTCATCGATGGCGGCACATGGCTTAATGTCCTATCCGTCGAGATGTTTGACAAGCTTCAAGTGCCATACGATCAGCTCCAGCCTACCAAGCCTTTCTTAGGAGTTCTAACGGTTCCACCACCCTGATAGGGCAGGTCCACCTCCCTGTCACCTTCGGACAGCGCGACAACTACCGTACTGAGCTCATCGACTTCGACGTCGCCCACATTCAGCTGCCGTACAATGCCATCCTCAGGTATCCAGCCCTGGCCAAATTCATGGCGGTGACCCACCACGGCTACAATGTCCTCAAGATGCCAGGAAGTGGCGGAATCATCACGGTCCCCTGCAAAGAGAGAGATGTGGTGTGCTCCCTTGAGCGTGCCTTTAAAGCTGCAGCAATCGAAGACCCGGACAGCAAGGGCGAGAACCCTCCTGAGGCCATCCCCAAGAAGAAGAAGCAACCGCTCCGCACAAGGCCTCAGGAGGTCGGCATCTCGAGTGTTGCTGCATCAGGATCAGCGCCCATGCCTGGGGCACCTCGGCCCATCGCATAGGAAGGTGTGCCTGGTGCCCTCCTCGGGCAGGGCTCGAGGGCTCTCTTCTGGAGGGCCTCAGACCTCGCCAACATCACAAGGGAGGTGCTCGGGCACCACTTGGAGGCATGCTTCACGGCACGTTTCCCTCAGGAAGGCACATGGCGTGGAAAGCCCGACATTCAGGAGTTCATTGCCAAGACCACTCACGAGCTTCAGGAGGCGAGGGCCATGCGCGGCAACTACGGCTCGCCTGGCATGGCTCCATATCCAGGCGAGGATGGTGGGTTGCAAGTTTGCATCGACATCCCAGGGCTCAACCAAGCTGCATCTCAGGAGCGCTTCTGGCCTTCGCATGTGGGATGTTTCAAGGGTCCACCGCACAGCTATGTTCGCATGCCTTTCGGCCTGCCGAACACGGCTGCCACCTACCAGCGTCACCTGCGGAGCATCCTAGCGGCTCAGGAGGCCAGGCACCACGCGGTCCTAGCAGAGATGAAGACGGTCCTCAAGGAATCACGTGGGCCCTTAGGGCCTCCTGAGGCTCAGGGCCCCGGTGGCTCGTGAGGGTCGGCCTTTTCACCGCGCATCTTCGGCTGCCCCAGCACACCCTCTACAACGGAACCAGGTGACATCTCCCAAGTTCATTTCAGCTGGGAGCACCCTCAAGGCTGCATCATTCGCAGGCCGTGTGGGTCTGTTCCTGCGGCATGTATCTCTTTTTATTCGTTAGCTTACCTTGATGGGGGCGCCCCTCGGGCTGCATCATGCCCAAGCCGCTCGGGTCTGACCAAGTGGCATGTATCCATCCTGCCTTTATCTAAGATGATTTGCCTTTCATGCCTAATCTACCTGTGATTATCACCTGTTCGACTGCCACCTACCACGGGTCCCTCCCTCTCTCATGCAATTCGCTTGCGCGTTAAAAGGGGGGCTCCTGAGCATCGCGACTCAGGAGCTCTTACAAGTTCTCCAGCCCTCATCCCCTGGCCTTGACCATGGCATCGTGACCTAGCATACCAGCGGCGGCTGAGCTCGCTCAAGGGTCGGGACTTGAGGACGCAGAGCATTTGTACCTAACCGTCTCGTAGGAACCCACATCTGTCAAAGATCCAAGACCAGGCGCAACCCGCCTTGAGGTAGGGCCTCGTGAGTCCCGTGCTGGCTCACGAGTGCCCAGATACACCTCGTCTAGCCTTGCCGTGCAAGCCACGTTTCAAGGCAGGGCTGTACACGCCTTGGGGGCTCTCCTTAGAGGGAGGGCCCCTCCCACGTACCAGTGGAAGCACCATGCTTCGTGCTGGCTGACAACACTGCCAAGGAACGGCTATGCCCGTTCACACACGGAAGCGCTATGCTCCGCGCTGGTGATAAACAACTGAGGGCGGCCTCACGGCCGTATCAACCTCAGGGAGCCCAGAGCTTAGTGCCTGGCCTCATCGCAACACCTCCCCCTCGGGAGCGTCACGCGAGGGGCTGGGCACGGGCGCTGTGCCCGGGTCACGCCCGAGCGTATGCCACCCAGCCAGGTCTTCTGGACCTGGTCGTCGCGCGCCCCTCCCCGACCGGAGCCAAGGTATGAAGGTCGTTTGAATGTCAAGGGGGACTCCTGAGCATCGTGACTCAGGAGCCTAACTGGTCACGTAGCCCCTCACTCCTTGGTCCCGTCCTGGTGATCCGGTCAGGGCTAACGGCGGTTGAGGTATGCGCGGGGTCGGGCTCTGCCGATGTAGAATGCTAGATCTACCCCTATGTTCCCTTCCTATAAGCTGTTTGCACGTCAAGGGGGACTCCTGAGCATCGTGACTCATGAGCCTAACTGGTCACGTAGCCCCTCACTCCTTGGTCCCGTCCTGGTGATCTGGTCGGGGCTAGCGGCAGCTGAGGTATGCGCGGTGCAGGGCCCTGCCGACGTAGAACGTAAAGCAAATAGGAAGAAAACTGCAAAATCTCGAAGCAAATATTACAAACCATAATTGTCTTCACAATACCAGACGCAAGTTTAAACGCCTCCACGAGGCATGGTGCACATTGCAGGAATCAAACAGGAAAGAAGCCGCAAGTAAATCGTCCTTGGACAACACCGTCATTCGCCAGGGGCTCCACTCTTGTGGTGGTGTTGCCTTCATTTGTACCACCACCCGAGGCCGCAGTATCAGGAGCACCGCCTGCCATGGGCGCAGGAGCAAAGGCACGAAACTTCCCCAGCAAGGCCTCCACCTGGGCCTTCACGGCATTAGCAGCAGTGGCGTAGCACTCGCTGTCCACAGGCTCCAGCAACTCGTCAAGATTGGTGTCAGGGTCCCAAAGGTGGAGGTGGCTGAAGATGCGCGTCAGTGCCGCGGAAGAAAGGACGCAAGCTTCTTCCTCTGCCATGAGACCGACGCCGCTCACGACTTCCTCAAGCGCCTCGACCAAGTAAGGAAGCAGCTGGGCCGGGCCGTCCTTGTTGGTAGTTAGCGGCTTCTCCAGGCCCTTCTCATAGAGTGTCTTTAGCGCCACGTGAGACCTTTCCTCGAGGAGTGCGAAGGACGCATGGTCCTCGGCCAGGACCTTCGCCTTGGTGTCGAGTGTCGGTGTCAAAACCGGCGGATCTCGGGTAGGGGGTCCCGAACTGTGCGTCTAAGGCTAATGGTAACAGGAGGCGGGGGACACAATGTTTACCCATGTTTGTGCCCTCTCGATGGAGGTAATACCCTACTTCCTGCTTGATTGATCTTCATGATATGAGTAATACAAGATTTGATCTACCACGAGATCGTAGAGGCTAAACCCTAGAAGCTAGCCTATGGTTATGATTGTTCTTGTCCTACGGACTAAACCCTCCAGTTTATATAGACACTGGAGGGGCTAGGGTTACACAGAGTCGGTTACAGAGAAAGGAATCTTCACATCCGAATCGCCAAGCTTGCCTTCCATGCAAAGGAGAGTCCCATCCGGACACAGGACGAAGTCTTCTATCTTGTATCTTCATAGCCCAACAGTCCGGCATACGCATATAGTCCGGCTGTCCGAGGACCCCTTAATCCAGGACTCCCCCAGTAGCCCCTGAACCAGACTTCCATGACGATGAGTCCGGCGCACAGATTGTCTTCGGCATTGCAAGGCGGGTTCCTTCTCCGGATAGTCCACAGTGCATCTTGAACATAAGAATCGTGTCCGGCTTTGCAAAACAAATTCCACATACCACGGTAGAGAGTATAATATCCCACGAGTCCAATCTGCTGACAACTCATAATGTGACATCACGCCACGGCCTGGTCTTTATTCGAACCGTTTTTTATCCTGCCCCTCCGTATTTCAAGGCGCGGTTTCATTGGCACGTCTTGTTCAAGCAGAGATCGTGTCCCCTTATCACGGGATTCTCATCAATACAGGCATGGCTAACCCAACCGTGCCATTAGCATGATGCTTGGGAAATAAGTGAGCTTTAGGGCGAATGGGGAGGCGCACGATTTTTACTGCCATTATAAAGGGATAAGGATTCCCCTCTTTCACCCATGCCCTCTTCTTCCTCTGCTCATTCATCCTTGAGCTCCAACGCCCAAGCACCCATCTCTTCTGCCCAAAAAGCACTCCAATCATGTCTGGATCTGGAGCTGGAGACAAGTGGATGGCCTCCTACATCAAGAAGGAGGACATCAAGAAGCTCCGGGAGGCCGGGTACTTGTCCGAAGACATCGGTCATCGGCTTCCGGCCAAGGGGCAGATCATCCCCACCCCGGAGCCCCAAGAAAGGGTGGTATTTCTTTCCCACTTCGTCCCTGGGTTGGGGTTCCCCCTCCACCCGTTCGTCCGCGGAATGATGTTCTACTACGGGCTGGACTTCCACGACTTGGCCCCCAACTCTATCCTCAACATTTCAGCATTCATTGTCATGTGTGAGGCCTTCCTCCGCATCCCACCTCACTTCGGCCTATGGCTGAAGACCTTCAATGTGAAGCCCAAGGTGGTGAGCGGCGAACAAGCGGAGTGCGGAGGTGCTATGGTGCGCAAGATGCCCAATGTCACCTGGCCTGAGGGCTCCTTTGTGGAGACAGTAAAGGGGTGGCAATCGAGGTGGTTCTACATCACCGAGCCGCACGGCGCTAACTGGGCGGCGACCCCCAAATTCCGATCTGGAGTCCCCATACGGCTCACTTCCTGGCAGGAGAAGGGTTTAGCCTGGGGCTATGCGGAAGAAGTGACCGGGCTCCAGACGTGTGTCCAGAACATGATTGACAAGAAAATAAATCTTGTCAACATGGTCTAGGTCATGCTCTTCCACCGGATTCTTCCGTGCCAGATCCAGACTTGTATCCTGTGGGAGTTCGACCCGGCCAAGCACCAGACACTGCTGGAGCTCTTCGATACGACACATGAAGACATCTGGAAAGTGCTTTTTAAGGCCGGCGAGGTACCACCGCCCACATCCGAAGATCGCGGGCTCAACGTAAAATGCCAGGCTAATCCGATAAGTTCTTTTATGTTTGCAAGGTATATCCTTTGCTGGCATATCAGCGGGAGGAGCCTAACCCGCAATGCCAATCTGCCTAAGCCGCAATGCCAATCTTTCAGGCTTGGGTAACGATGGCGGAGCATATCAATTGTCCGGCTCCCCTGCCCGAAGATCTAGAAATGCCTCTTTTGACGAAGATGCTGTTTCCTGTGTCTTATGAGGTGCTGGAAAAGAAAACCAAGAAGGCGGCCAAAGGGACCAGAGGGGGTCTCCGCCGCAAGGGTGTCTCGGACGTGACATCCGAAGATGCCGAGACGCCTTCCTTCACCAGAGACGACGACAAGGAGGAGGAGGCCCGTTCACCCCTATTGGGGAAAAAAGAAGAGGAAGTCCTCCACTCACGGGGAGGCCGAGGTGCCCAAGAAGGGAAAAAACTCCCTTTCGGACTACTCCACCGCAGCCACCAACAACAGCGAGGAGTGGGGGCCCAGGGTCAAGCCCATGGCCAAGTCGTAAGTATCCGGACGCGGTAATATTTCCGGTTTTTTCACTTTATCATTTTTTTAATGTGTTAGACCATGCATCTGCAGTCCGGCCCAATCCAAAATCGATCTCTCCTCCACTTCGAAGGGGTTGTTGGATCTGTCGGTGATGAACAGCGAGTCCCTTCCAACGGCCACCTCCCATAAGGCCGCGGACAACACCGAGGTGTTGTCCCAAGGATACCGAGCCAAGGGGAGGCTGTTCCGGTGATGCCGGAGGAAGGAGGTCCAGTTGCCGGGCACATGGGGGGAAAGACCACTACAGACCCCGATGGTGGGGGCCGAGTCCAGTTCGGCCCTCAGCCGGATACAGCTCCTGAGACCCAAGTGGCTCTGGATTTGGGCAGGCAGCCTCTCCGGACTAGGGGGCAAGCCGCCTCTGCCGGTGACCTCTGTCCATCCAGAGGCACCGGACAGATTGCTGGAAGCACTACAAGGCGCTTCCATTACGGAAGAGCACCGTACTCTTATGAGTACGGTGATTGAGAAAGTCCAATCCGCCAAAAGCAGATTGACCGAAACTTGCATTAGCCTTCTAACAGGCTTTGAGGTAAGTAATATAGTTGTAAAAGAATATCACCTTGTAGATAGTATCCCCTGATGCTCTTTTCGGTGTTCGGAAAGAAGAACCAAACAGAGGATCAAAATATTTTTTGTAGGAGTCTAACATAAAATGTTTGTGTGAATAAGCAGGCGTCGCTGCTAGCCGCTGCCACTCATACTGCGGAGGTCTCCGACTTGACGCGGAACCTGGAGCGGGCCGAGGAAGAACTCGGCCTCGTGAGGAACCAACTGGAGGACAGCCAATGTATGCACTAACTGGTGCTTTATATTTGGGAGGGATGAAGAGTTCGTACTGACTGAAGTGTCATGCACTTTATTAGGGGCCATGACCGAAGTAGCGGCCCTCAAGAAGGCGTTGGCTGAGGCCGAGGACAAAGCGGCTAAGGAACACGCCGCACGCGAGAAGCAGGAGGCCCGGGTCAGCGTGGTCCAGCAAGAGCTCCAGGACGCCGTCAAAAAGTATGAGTCCTTGGAGCGTGATTCGAAGACTCAAGAGTCCGAACTTGCCAAGGCCTGCCAGAGCACGCAGGATGCCCGAGCCGAAGCCCAGAGTGCCCTCCAGGAAATCCTAGTGGCCCAGGATATCGCGGCAGGTAAAGTTTTTATTATGAAAAAGCAAGTGTGTGAAGGAGGCGTTCCTTTTACTTACCTGAATTTGGATTTTTTCCAGGAGCGTTTGCAGATCTACCACGCAGCATATCAGATGCTGCAGAGTTCTTTCGAGCCGAAGAAGGGATCTCTACGGAGAAGTGATGACCCACAAGTGTAGGGGATCTATCATAGTCCTTTCGATAAGTAAGAGTGTCGAACCCAACGAGGAGCAGAAGGAAATGATAAGTGGCTTTCAGTAAGGTTTTCTCTGCAAGCACTGAAATTGTAGGTAATAGATAGTTTTGTGATAAGATAAATTGTAACAAGTAACAAGCAAATAAAGTAAATAAAGTGCAGCAAGGTGGCCCAATCCTTTATGTAGCAAAGGATAAGCCTGGACAATTTCTTATAATGAGAAAAGAGCTCCCGAGGACACATGGGAATTATCGTCAAGCTACTTTTCATCACGCTCATATGATTCGCGTTTGGTACTTTGATAATTTGATATGTGGGTGGACCGATGCTTGGGTACTTCCCTTACTTGGACAAGCATCCCACTTATGATTAACCCCTATTGCAAGCGTCCGCAACTACAAAAGAAGTATTAAGGTAAACCTAACCACAACATTAAACATATGGATCCAAATCAGCCCCTAACGAAGCAACGCATAAACTAGGGTTTAAGCTTCTGTCACTCTAGCAACCCATCATCTACTTATTATTTCCCAATGCCTTCCTCTAGGCCCAAATAATGGTGAAGTGTCATGTAGTCGACGTTCACATAACACCACTAGAGGAAAGACAACATACATCTCATCAAAATTTCAAACGAATACCAAATTCACAGGACTACTAATAGCAAGACTTCACCCATGTCCTCAGGAACAAACATAACTACTCACAAAGCATATTCATGTTCATAATCAGAGGAGTAATAATATGCATTAAGGATCTGAACATATGATCTCCCACCA
Source organism: Triticum dicoccoides (assembly GCF_002162155.2). Taxonomy (NCBI): domain Eukaryota; kingdom Viridiplantae; phylum Streptophyta; class Magnoliopsida; order Poales; family Poaceae; genus Triticum; species Triticum dicoccoides. Next base: position 222,569,765 of record NC_041391.1, read on the forward strand.
AGTAAACCAATTAGCATCAACTACAAGGAGTAATCAACACTACTAGCAACCCACAGGTACCAATTTGTGGTTTGGATACAAGATTGGATACAAGAGATGAACTAGGGTTTTGAGAGGAGATGGTGCTGGTGAAGAAGTTCATGGAGATTGACCCCCTCTCGATCAGAGCATCGTTGGTGATGACGTTGGTGATAATTTCCCCCTCCCAGAGGGAAGTGTCCCCGGCAAAACAGCTCCGCCGGAGCGCTAGAATGGTTCCGCCAAGGTTCCGCCTCGTGGCGGCGGAGTTTCGTCCCATAAGCTTTCCCATGATTTTTTCCAGGGTAAAAGCCCTCATATAGCCGAAGATGGACACCGGAGGGCCACCAGGGGGCCTAGGAGACAAGGGGCGCGCCCAGTAGGGGTGGGCGCGCCCCCCACCCTCCTGGCCAGGCTGTGGCCCCCCTGATGTATTTCTTCTGCTCAATAATTCTTATTAATTCCAAAAACAGGTTTCGTGGAGTTTCAGGATTTTTGGAGCAGTGCGGAATAGGTTTCCAATGTTTGCTCCTTTTCCAGCTAGAATTCCAGTTGCCGGCAGTCCCCCTCTTCATGGTAAACCTTGTAAAATAAGAGAGAACAACCATAAGTATTGAGATATAATGTGTAATAACAGCCTATAATGCAATAAATATTGATATAAATGCATGATGCAAAATGGACGTATCAACTCCCCAAGCTTAGACCTCGCTTGTCCTCAAGCGGAAGCCGAAATCGAAAAATATGTCCACATGTTTAGAGATAGAGGTGTCGATAAAAATAAAATACGGACATGAGGGCATCATGATCATTCTTATAACAGCAACATAATAGATTTTATCACATGATTTATTATACTCAAGTAACAATCAATTCACAATGTCGAGTATGGTTCAGAAACTTCATTGAGAACTAACAAACTATAATCTCAGCCATTGAAGCAATTGCAATTTATCATAACATCAGAAAGAGTCAAAAATAGAGCTTTTTAGCAAGTCCACATACTCAACTATCATGTAGTCTTCTACCATTGCTAACACTCATGCAATACTTGTGGTTATGGAGTTTCAGCCGGACACCGAGAAAGATAGGGGCTTATTGTGTTGCCTCCCAATGTATTCACCTTTAGGTGATGTCAACAATAATAGCCCATGCTAACTTAAATCCAATTGGATATATGTATCATGATCTTTCAAACACGAAGAGCTTTCCATGTGCGTTTAGGGTTGGATGCACAAAATCTTAGAGTAAAAACATAAAGTAAAAGATAGGCCCTTCGCAGAGGGAAGCATAGGTTGTCATGTGCGTTTAGGGTTGGATGCACAAAATCTTAATGCAAAAGAACGTCACTTTATATTGCCCCTTGTATGTGGACCTTTATTGTGCAGTCCGTTGCTTTTATTGCTTCCACAACAAGATCGTATAAAGCTTATTTTCTCTGCACTAATAAGTCATACATATTTAGATAGCAATTTTTATTGCCTGCAACATGACAACTTACTTGAAGGATCTTACTCAATCCATAGGTAGGTATGGTGGACTCTCATGGCAAAACTGGGTTTAAGGATATTTGGAAGCACAAGTAGTATCTCTACTTGGTGCAAGGAATTTGGCTAGCATGAGGGGGAAAGGCAAGCTCAACATGTTTGGAAGATCAATGACAATATACTTTAACTGAGATGTGAGAAAACACAAACCATTACGTTGTCTTCCTTGTCCAACGTCAGTTCTTTTAGCATGTCATACTTAATGAGTGTTCCCAATCATAAAATATGTCCAAGATAATATATTTGTATGTGAACCTCTCTTTCCTTATCACTTCCTATTAATTGCAACGATGACCAAAACTACATTTATCAACTCTCAACAACTTTTATGCCTCATACTTTCTATGTGTGAAGTCATCACTAACCATAAGATCAATATGAACTCTTTTATTCTTTCAACTTTCTCAAGATCATAGCATCATAACAAAGCCCCTGACTCAACACTAATCTTTATTATAGATAGCTCACGGACTCGATTACATAAAGAGATCACAAAGCAAAACTCAAAACTACTTGATATCAAAACTTCAATCTACTAGATCAAAATACTACTAAAAGGATCAAACTGAATAAAACGGTAAAGATAGGGGTGTGATGGTGATACGATACCGAGGCACCTCCCCCAAGCTTGGAAGTTGCCAAGGGGAGTGCCCACACCCATGTAATTATGTCTCCTTCTTCACGGTTGGTGTTATGATCTTCTTGGCGATGATGCCCCTCAGGATACGGTTCTCCTCCTCGAGCTTATTGACTTGTTGTTTGAGGTCCATAATTTCTTCACGGAGCTTGCCCATAACGGCCAAAGCTCCCTTTACCCAAGGATGTTGCATAGCTTCTGGAGAACAAGTGACGCTCTTTTTCATATTTTTGTAAGAAAGAAATCTAAAGTTGGAAGGGATGACCGAATTTTGAATAGCTGAGCTAGGTAGTTCCCCCATCATGAATTCTGCTTGGAGACGAGAGGTAACTTCTTGATCTTCCTCCATGGCATCTATCCTTTTCAAGTCAACCTCCATCTCATCCTCCGTTGATGGTCCAAAGTGATAAGCATCGCTATTTGCTCCTGGACCTGGTGTTGGGTGAGACACCCGACTCTCACCGACTGACTCTTGAGAAGACATCTTGCTCTTAATCTGCAACAGGAACAACTCGAAACGAAAACAGAGGATATTTGCGTCATACAGTGGTCAAAACCTTCGGGAGTTTATATAATGAATTTTTACCGACCAAAATACGTAACATGCAAGAAAACGGAGTCCGGGAGGCACACAAGGTGTCCACGAGATAGGGGGGCGCGCCCTCCACTCTCGTGGAGGCCTTGTGTCCCTGTCGGACTACTTCTTCCTTCCTACAGTTCTTAAATATTCCAAAACTGATAAAAATTGCCATTGGAGTTGTTTTGGAGTCGGTTTACTTACCGTACCACATACCTATTCCTTTTTGGAGTCTGGAATGTTCTGGAAAGTGTCCCTTATGTATTCCTCCGGGGTTATGGTTTCAATAATATTAGTTTCAACATTGATAGGATTACCTGAGATATAATGTTTAATTCTTTGACCGTTCACCACCCTCGGACTTGTGCCTTCGAAGTTGTTGATTTTTATGGCACCAGAACGATAGACCTCCTCGATAACGTAAGGACCTTCCCATTTAGCGAGAAGTTTTCCTGCAAAAAATCTTAGACGAGAGTTGAATAATAAAACATAATCACCTACGTTAAACTCACGCTTTTGTATCCTTTTGTCATGCCAGCGTTTGACTTTTTCTTTAAATAGCTTGGCATTCTCACAGGCTTGGGTTCTCCATTCATCAAGTGAGCTAATATCAAACAACCTCTTCTCACCGGCAAGTTTGAAGTCATAATTAAGCTCTTTAATAGCCCAATATGCTGTATGTTCAAGTTCAAGAGGTAAATGACAAGCTTTTCCATAAACCATCTTATACGGAGACATACCCATAGGATTTTTGTATGCAGTTCTATAGGCCCATAATGCATCATCAAGTTTTTTGGACCAATTCTTTCTAGATCTATTGACAGTCTTTTGCAAAATTAATTTGAGCTCTCTATTGCTCAACTCTACTTGACCACTAGACTGCGGATGATAAGGAGATGCGATTCTATGATTAACATCATATTTAGCAAGCATCTTACGGAAAGCACCATGAATAAAATGTGAACCACCATCAATCATAAGATATCTAGGGACTCCACACCTCAGAAAAGTAACTTCTTTAAGCATTTTAATAGAAGTGTTATGATCAGCACTACTAGTTGGAATAGCTTCTACCCACTTAGTAACGTAATCAACAGCAACTAAAATATGTGTATAACCATTAGAGGCAGGAAAAGGTCCCATATAATCAAAACCCCAAACATCAAACGGTTCAATAACAAGAGAATAATTCATAGGCATTTCTCGACGTCTACCAATATTACCAATTCTTTGACATTCATCACAAGATAAGACAAACTTGCGAGCATCTTTGAAGAGAGTAGGCCAATAAAAACCAGATTGCAGTACCTTGTGTGCAGTTCTATCTCCAGCGTGGTGTCCTCCATAGGATTCAGAGTGACACTTGCATAGGATCTGTTCCTGTTCATGCTCAGGTACACAACGTCTAATAACACCATCTACTCCTTCTTTATAAAGGTGTGGGTCATCCCAGTAGTAATGTCTTAAGTCATAAAAGAACTTTTTCTTTTGCTGGTATGTGAAACTAGGAGGTATAAATTTAGCAACAATGTAATTAGCATAATCAGCATACCAAGGTGCAGTACGAGAAGCATTAACAACCGCTAATTGTTCATCAGGAAAGCTATCATCAATAGGCAGTGGGTTATCAAGAACATTCTCTAACCTAGACAAGTTGTCTGCAACGGGGTTCTCAGCTCCCTTTCCATCAATAATATGCAAATCAAATTCTTGGAGCATGAGAACCCATCTAATGAGTCTAGGCTTAGCATCTTTCTTTTCCATAAGATATTTAATAGCAGCATGATCAGTGTGAATAGTAACTTTGGAATCAACAATATAAGGTCTAAACTTATCACATGCAAACACAACTGCTAAGAACTCTTTTTCAATAGTAACATAATTTCTCTGGGCAGTATCAAGAGTCTTACTAGCATACTGGATAACATTCAATTTCTTATCAACTCTTTGCCCTAGAACAGCACCTACAACATAATCACTAGCATCACACATAATTTCAAAAGATAAATTCCAATCAGGTGGCTGAACAATAGGTGCAGTGATCAAAGCTTTCTTAAGTATTTTAAATGCTTCTACACAATCATCATCAAAGACAAAAGGAATATCTTTTTGCAATAAATTAGTCAGAGGCCTGGAGATTTTAGAAAAGTCCTTAATGAACCTCCTATAAAAACCAGCATGGCCAAGGAAACTTCTTATACCTTTTATGTCCTTGGGACATGGCATCTTTTCAATAGCATCAACTTTAGCTTTATCAAGTTCAATACCTCTCTCGGAGATCTTGCGCCCCAAGACAATGCCTTCATTAACCATAAAGTGACACTTTTCCCAATTCAGGACGAGACTAGTGTCTTTGCATCTCTGCAAAACTCGATCAAGGTTGCTCAAGCAATCATCAAAAGAGGATCCATAAACGGAGAAATCATCCATGAATACCTCACAAATCTTTTCACAAAAGTCAGAGAATATAGCCATCATGCATCTTTGAAAGGTAGCAGGTGCATTACATAAACTAAAAGGCATACGTCTATAAGCAAAAGTACCAAAAGGGCAAGTAAAAGTAGTTTTTGATTGATCCCCCGCTGACACAGGTATTTGAGAGAAACCAGAATAACCATCTAGAAAGCAGAAATGTGTGTGTTTGGATAGTCTTTCTAGCATTTGATCAATAAAAGGTAAAGGTTAATGATCTTTCTTAGTAGCTTTATTTAATTTACGGAAATCAATTACCATCCTATAACCTGTAATAATTCTTTGCGGGATCAATTCATCTTTATCGTTAGGAACAACGGTAATACCTCCCTTTTTAGGAACACAGTGGACAGGGCTTACCCATTCACTATCAACAACGGGATAAATTATACCTGCCTCAAGGAGCTTTAGTATCTCCTTTGTTACCACTTCTTTCATCTTGGGATTCAGTCGTCGTTGAGGATCTCTAACTGGTTTAGCATCGGCTTCCACATTAATTTTATGTTGGCATAACGTGGGACTAATGCCCTTAAGATCATCCAGAGTATATCCAATAGCAGCACGGTGCTTCTTCAGAGTTTTCAATAATATTTCTTCTTCTTGCTCTGAAAGGTTAGCACTAATAATAACAGGATATATTTTCTTTTCATCAAGATAAGCATAATTAAGATTATCAGGTAGTGGTTTGAGTTCAAACACGGGATCACCCTTGGGTGGAGGGGGATCCCCAAGAATTTCAACGGGAAGGTTGTGTTTCAGCATAGGTTCCTGTTTAAGGAACACTTCATCTATTTCCCTTCTTTCCTTCATAAACATATCATTTTCATGGTCAAGCAAATATTGTTCTAACAGATCAGTAGGAGGCGCGGCAATGGAAGCAAGACCAATAGTCTCATCCTTACTAGGTGATTCTCTATCACGAGGTTGTCTACGAAACATAGCAAAATCAAACTCATGAGACATACCCTCTAAGTCAATTGTAACAGTATCCTTTTCACAATCAATCCTAGCACTAGCCGTATTCAAGAAGGGTCTACCAAAAATAATGGGACAAAAATCATCTTGTGGGGAACCAAGAACAAGAAAATCAGCAGGATATTTAACCTTCCCACACAAGACTTCAACATCTCTAACTATCCCAATTGGTTTAATGGTATCCCTATTAGCAAGCTTAATGGTAACATCAATGTCTTCCAATTCAACGGGTGCAATGTCGTGCATAATTTCTTTATATAAGTCATAGGGTATTGCACTAGCACTATCACCCATATCACATAAACCATGATAACAATGATCTCTTATTTTAACAGAAATAACAGGCATGCCTACAACAGGTCTATGTATCTTAGTGTCTGGTCTAGCAATATTAGCAGTCTCACCACAGAAATAAATAACATGCCCATCTAGATCATCATCCAAGAGATCTTTAACCATAGCAATACTAGGTCCAACTTTGATTTGCTCAGGAGGTGTATAAGTCCTAGTATTACTCTTATGAACAACAGTCGAAGTTTTAGCATGATCCTTTATCCTAACAGGAAAAGGAGGTTTCTCAACATAAGTAGTAGGAACAATAGGATCACTATAAGTGACAGTCTTTTCTTCAACTGTAATAGGCGCAACTACTTTCACTTCAATGGGAGGATTATATTTAAACCACTTTTCTTTAGGGAGATCAATGTGAGTAGCAAAAGATTCACAGAAAGAAGCTACTATCTCAGAGTCAAGTCCATACTTAGTGCTAAATCCATGGAAAGCATCGATATCCATAAAAGATTTAACACAATCGAACTTAGGTGTCATACCTGACTCCTTACCATCATTGGAACCCCAATCTTCAGAGTTGCGTTTAATTCTTTCTAGTAAGTCCCATTTGAAATCAATAGTCTTCAGCATATAAGAACTAGCACAGGAAGTATCAAGCAGGTTGCGACCATTGAGAGAAAGCCGAGCATAAAATCTTTGAATAATCATTTCCCGGGAGAGCTCATGATTGGGGCATGAATATAACATTGACCTAAGCCTCCCCCAAGCTTGAGCGATGCTTTCTCCTTCGCGAGGCCAGAAATTATATATGTAATTACGATCACGATGAACAAGATGCATAGGATAGAACTTCTGGTGAGTTTCCAACTTCAATCGCTTATAATTCCAAGATCTCTTATCGTCACATAGCCTATACCATGTCAATTAATCTCCCTTCAAAGATAAAGGGAAGACCTTCCTTTTGACAACATCATCAGGAATACCTGCAAGCTTAAATAATCCACAAACTTCATCCACAAAGATAAGGTGTAAGTCGGGATGCAATGTTCCATCTCCTGCAAATGGATTAGCTAGCAGTTTCTCTATCATACCCGAAGGAATCTCAAAGTAAATATTTTCAAAAAAATTAGTAGGTTGAGGAGCAACTCTTTGCTCTTCTGGTCGGGGCGAAGATACCCCGAACAAGCCCCTCAAAGGATTAGTTTCCATAGTGACAAGTAACAGAAAATTTCAGCACACTATATGAGTGTTTCCTTACAAGTTCCACTCACCAAAAGCGCTACACTCCCCGACAACGGTGCCAGAAAAGAGTCTTGATGACCCACAAGTGTAGGGGATCTATCGTAGTCCTTTTTATAAGTAAGAGTGTCGAACCCAACAAGGAGCGGAAGGAAATGATAAGCGGTTTTTAGTAAGGTTTTGTCTGCAAGCACTGAAATTGTAGGTAATAGATAGTTTTGTGATAAGATAAATTTTAACGAGTAACAAGCAAATAAAATAAATAAAGTGCAGCAAGGTGTCCCAATCCTTTATGTAGCAAAGGATAAGCCTGGACAATTTCTTATAATGATAAAAGAGCTCCCGAGGACACATGGGAATTATCGTCAAGCTAGTTTTCATCACGCTCATATGATTCGCGTTCGGTACTTTGATAATTTGATATGTGGGTGGACCGGTGCTTGGGTACTGCCCTTAGTTGGACAATCATCCCACTTATGATTAACCCCTATTGCAAGCGTCCGCAACTACAAAAGAAGTATTAAGGTAAACCTAACCACAGCTTTGAACATATGGATCCAAATCAGCCCCTAACGAAGCAACGCATAAACTAGGGTTTAAGCTTCTGTCACTCTAGCAACCCATCATCTACTTATTACTTCCCAATGCCTTCCTCTAGGCCCAAATAATGGTGAAGTGTCATGTATTCGACGTTCACATAACACCACTAGAGGAAAGACAACATACATCTCATCAAAATATCGAACGAATACCAAATTCACATGACTACTAATAGCAAGACTTCACCCATGTCCTTGGGAACAAACGTAACTACTCACAAAGCATATTCATGTTCATAATCAGAGGAGTAATAATATGCATTAAGGATCTGAACATATGATCTTCCACCAAGTAAACCAATTAGCATCAACTACAAGGAGTAATCAACACTACTAGCAACCCATAGGTACCAATTTGTGGTTTCGATACAAGATTGGATACAAGAGATGAACTAGGGTTTTCAGAGGAGATGGTGTTGGTGAAGATGTTGATGGCCCCCCTCCCGATGAGAGGATTGTTGGTGATGATTTCCTCCTCCCGGAGGGAAGTGTCCCCGGCAAAACAGGTCCGCTGGAGCCCTAGATTGGTTCCGCCAAGGTTCCGCCTCGTGGTGGTGGAGTTTCGTCCCGTAAGCTTGCCCACGATTTTTTCCAGGGTAAAAGCCCTCATATAGCAGAAGATGGACACCGGAGGGCCACCAGGGGGCCCAGGAGACACGGGGCGTGCCCAGTAGGGGTGGTCGCGCCCCCACCCTCCTTGCCAGGGTGTGGCCCCCCTGATGTATTTCTTCCGCTCAATAATTCTTATTAACTCCAAAAACAGGTTTCGTGGAGTTTTAGGATTTTTGGAGCAGTGCAGAATAGGTTTCCAATGTTTGCTCCTTTTCCAGCCAAAATTCCAGCTGCCGGCATTCCCCCTCTTCATGGGAAACCTTGTAAAATAAGAGAGAATAGCCATAAGTATTGAGATATAATGTGTAATAACAACCCATAATGCAATAAATATTGAAATAAAAGCATGATGCAAAATGGCTGTATCAAGAAGCTGTTCTCGTCTCAATACCTAGGATTAGAACATCCGTCGCCCCTTAGCGACCAGCTAAAGCAGTTGGTCGAGCTGCACAAGGCGGCCGAACTGGCCATGAAGGACCTAATAGTCCGGCTATGGCCTACCGAGCCCATGCCTAGTAGCTACTTCAGACTCGTGAAGCGGCTGGTTAGTGCCTGCCCTCGGCTTGATGCTATCAAGCGGTCGGTCTGCATTGAAGGTGTGAGGATGGCTTTTGCCCGCTGAGGGAGTCCTGGATTAGGGGGTATCCGGACAGCCGGACTATGTACAACGTCCGGACTATTGAAGCGTGAAGATACAAGACTCAAGACTTCGGCCCGTGTCTGGATGGGACTTTCCTTGGCGTGGAAGGCAAGCTTGGCGATCCGTATATTATATTTACTTCCTTGTAACTGACTCCATATAAACCCTAGCCCTCTCCGGTGTCTATATAAACCGGAGAGGTTGGTCCTTAGAAGGTCAATCACAATTACAGTCATACCATCATAGGCTAGCTCCTAGGGTTTAGCCTCTACGGTCTCGTGGTCGATCTACTCTTGTACTACCAATATCATCAATATTAATCAAGCAGGAAGTAGAGTTTTACCTCCATCAAGAGGGCCCGAACCTAGGTAAACACCTGTGTCCCTTACTTCTTGTTACCATCAGCCTTGACGCACAGATCGGGACCCCCTACCCGAGATCCGCCGGTTTTGACACCGACATTGGTGCTTTCATTGAAAGTTCCTCTATGACGTCGCCGTCAGGCTTGATGGCTCCTTCAATCGTCACTAACGACGCTGTCCAGGGTGAGACTTTCCTCCCCGGACAGATCTTCGTGTTCGGCGGCTTCGCGCTGCTGGCCAATTCGCTTGGCCACTTGGAGCAGATCGATAGCTATGCCCCCGGCCATCAAATAAGGTTCGGAAACCTGAACTACACTGCGGATATCCGTGAAGACTTGATCTTCGATGGATTCGGGCCAACGCCAGAAGCGTCGAACAGTCGCGATGAGCACGGCTTAGACCTGCTGTTAGACGTTGCTCTGGATATCATCCCGACAGAAGCCTCAGATATAAATCCGGGGCAGTTTGCCTCGTTTAAGGACGGAGGGCTGGACCCCGCCCCGCAGGTCGTACCTTCATCGACGATGGAGCCGAACACAGGTTTCACCTCTGAAGGAACCTGTGACTCCGGACCCCCGGATTCTTATCCGGACGCAGGTTCCAGTCCGCGCGCCCTCGAGCCCGCCGACCCTGGTTGGGCTCCGGTGATGGAGTTCACTGCGGCGGACGTTTTTCAGCACTCGCCCTTTGGCGACATGCTGGACTTATTGAAGTCTCTCTCCTTGTCAGGAGACTCCAGGCCGAACTATGTCCGGCTTGAGTGGGAAGCAAACAATGACGGAATTCGTTGCCCACCCACCACCCACTTCATTGCCATGATCGATGATCTAACCGATGTGCTTGACTTCGAGTCCGAAGACATCGACGGTATGGACGACGATGTAGGAGAATCTTAGGAGCCACCGCTCACCGGGCGATGGACGGCCACCTCTTCATATGATATATATATGGTGGACACTCCGAAGGAAACTAATGGCGAAGAGGCAACGGAGGACAACCTCTCGGGAAGAAAATCAAAGAATGGGCATCGTCGGCGCCGCTCCAAGCCCCGCCATAGCAACACCGGCCCCGGAGGCGAAAATAATCCGGATGGCGCCGAAGAAGAATACGACCCTGATCAGCCCGCCTTTGAGCAGGCCGAATAGGAAGACGAGCAGGTCACCCCAGAAGAACAGGCAACAGACGCATACCCGGAGGAGGACAACTACATGCCCCCCTCCGAAGACGAGATTAGCCTCGACGATGACAAGTTCGGCGTACCTGAGGACCCCATGGAGCAGGAGCGCTTCAAGCGTAGGCTTATAGCCACTGCAAGGAGCCTGAAGAAGAAGCAGCAACAACTACAAGCTGATCAAGACCTGCTCACAGATAGATGGACTGAAGTCCTGGTAGCCGAGGAATATGGACTCGAACGCCAAATGGCTGACCGGCCACCACGTGGCAGGGACAGAACGGGATACCAGCCCGGATACGAGCCCGCACCCCCACGCCGATACACTACGGCTCAGGGCAACAGACACGACCTACAAGATATTCTGGACAATAAAGCAGGACAGCCAAGATCGATCTACGGATCGAGGGGGCGCGCCCCAGCGCGCGATGACGACCGTCACGCCAGATACACCATCAACAAATCCGGCCGGGCCGAACATAGCAACCCAGATCAATCCGATGCGTAGCCACATAGCCCGGCACAAAGGCGCCGCACACCCCCTCTGCTTCACGGATGAAGTAATGGATCATGAATTCCCAGAAGGGTTCAAACCCGTAAACATCGAATCATACGATGGCACAACAGACCTCGCAGTATGGATCGAAGATTTCCTTCTCCACATTCACATGGCCCACGGAGATGATCTACACGCCATCAAATATCTCCCCCTTAAGCTCAAAGGACCAGCCCAGCACTGGTTAAACAGCCTGCCAGCAAATTCCATTGGCAGTTGGGAAAACCTGGAAGACGCATTCCTTGACAACTTCCAGGGCACATATGTGCGACCACCAGACGCTGATGACCTGAGCCACATTACTCAACAGCCCGAAGAGTCAGCCCGGAAATTCTGGACTTGGTTCCTCACTAAAAAGAACCAAATAGTCGACTGTCCAGACGCCGAAGCCCTGGCGGCTTTTAAGCATAATATCCGCGATGAGTGGCTCGCTCGACACCTCGGCCAGGAAAAACCAAAGTCTATGGCAGCTCTCACAACCCTAATGACCCGTTTCTATGCGGGTGAGGATAGCTGGTTGGCTCGTAGCGGCACCACGCCACATTCCGGCACTTCGGACGACCGCGATGCTAACGGCAAGCCATGGCGCAACAGACATAAGAGACGAAACAACGGCGACAGCACGGAAGACACGGCAGTCAACGCCGGATTCAGCGGACCTAAATCTGGACAGCGGAAAAAGCCGTTCAAAAGAAACAATCAGGGACCGTCCAGTCTAGACCGCATACTAGAGCGCTCGTGCCAAATTCATGGCACACTGGACAAACCAGCCAACCATACCAATAGAGACTGCTAGGTGTTCAAACAGGCCGCCAAGGTAAACGCCGAAAACAAGGACAAGGGGCTGCA